>NW_015386358.1:557048-558689 GCF_001527695.2 Protobothrops mucrosquamatus | reverse complement strand
AAGTCAAGCTTTTTTAAGTTTATACTTGCTGTTGTGAGTTTTAAAAATAATTTGGCAGAATGGCTTCAAAACGTACTGGAGTTTCTGCATTGCCTAAAACAGCTATTTCTTCTCCTGTTGTGCAAATTCAACAACAAAAACCTAGATCTCCCCCACCATCACCTCCTCCTTCCATTACACTTAAAGATCTACAAGAGGCCTTAGCTAAGTCCTCATTGCAGACTGTGAAACAAACAGAAGAACTTCTTGATAAGAAAAATCAGGAACTTTGTGAAAATATATCACACATCTTTCAAGGACTAGCAGTTCATATTGATCGTATAGAGGGACGGGTGGATGAATTAGTGGAGAAAATGGAAGGAACAGAGGACAGACTTGAGAAAGTAGAAGGTGTGGAAATTCTTCAAAATGATATGGTAATGTCACAATATAGAGAAATGGAATTTGCTCTGAGGATTAGGGGTCTTAAGGAGGACCTACAAGAGAAACTTAAGGAGGAAATTGTTACAGCTTTGGCCCTGGTTTTGGATTGCAACCCAGAGGTGATCTGTGGAGAAATAGAAAATTTTTTTAGAGTAAACTCCTGGGTTGCACGTCAGAGAAATATACCTAGAGATGTGGTTGTTTACTTTACCACAAGAGTACGTTGTAATGAAATTATACAGCTTTTTTATCAGCAGAGATTTCAAACTGCTGCACAAGATATTATACTTTTAAAAGAAATACCTTCTAAGATTTTAAGAAGAAGAAAGGATTTTACTTTTTTGGCTCAGGAGCTAAAGAAGCGGCAGATGCCTTTTAGATGGGAGATTCCTTTGGGCATTGTGATAAATTATGCGGGGACCAGATACAGATTAAATTCTGTTCAAAAAGCTAAAGATTTTTACTTATCAGTCCTGAAAGCTGATTTATCACCATCATCGACATCTAAAGCACAGGAAGATTTGATGGAGCAACTTGTTGTGGAATTGCCTGGGGCCATGTCATTATCTGCAGGAGATCCTCAGAATCAACAAAAGTTGGGAGTGAACTCAAAGGAGCAAAGAATGACCCGTGTTGCCTATAGGCGTAAAGAGAGAGAGCAACAACAAAAAGAAATTGTATCTATAACATATTCACCGACTTCGGAGCCAGTGGGAGGGGCGAGGCCAAAGAGATCTGCAACGACAGACTTGCAGGGAATGCTTAATAAGCTTCACAAGCCAAAGGATGGTTAAGTTGACGACGCTGAACTTGAATGGTTTGACTTTACCACGGAAAAGGAAGAAATTATTTTAATATTTGAAATAATATAAAAAGGATTATATGCTTGTAAGGAACTCATAGTACTTTGAAAGATTCAAAATATTTGATAAACTTAAGATTGGGATTTTATTTTATTTTTCCAGCTTTGAAGAAGGAGGTATTGATTTATAGGCACTATATCAGCAACAACAATAAAAACAATTTTATATGTTTGGAGACTGGAATGCTGTTGCTGATTTAATGAAAGATAAGAAGATTTCCTCGAAAGTATTGACTTGAGAGTGAAGAAAGTGAAGGGAAAACTTAAGTGTAAAATTTAAGGAAAAATTTATATAAGATGTTTGATAGATATTTAGATCTTTAAAAATTGTTTTGTACAGCTTAAATGTTGAAGGT
>NW_015386358.1:533853-555287 GCF_001527695.2 Protobothrops mucrosquamatus | reverse complement strand
GTAGGATGTGATTAGAGTATTCAGAAATAGCCACGTGTACATATATATTAATTCAGTTTTGCATCTTGGAAAACCAAAGGCAATTAAAGCAATTTTAAGTTACAGTCTAGTGTTTTGTGTGTGTAAACCTTTTGCAATGTTTTCCTATTTTCAAATTGCTGTGTGTACAGGAAAAGGAGGGGAGTGTGTATATTACCTTTTATTGACTAGCAGTAAATAATTCTTGGTAAGAAATGTAAAAAAAAAATGATGTGCTTACTTTAGTGTATTTTCTTAACCCCCAAATGTTGATTTTGCAATATGTCTCTCATCAGATCCCAGGAAAACCGTTAAAAAGTTCTGAAAACTGCATGTTGTCTATAGTACAGCAGTGAGATAGTTCAAGGATACTCACAGGCAAGATCATATTGCAAAAGTACTATTAAACTGCCAGTTACCAGCTTGTATTTTCGGGCAAAATTCAAAATAGTATTGATAAGCTTTAAAGCCCTTAGCTCAAGAATACTTTATGTCTCTTCTAACTCCTACTCCTACTCCTTTAGGCTGCTGGCACAATTTAAACTGATATGAAATATATTGAATTGAAATATTTTCCAAAGCACTATCAGAACATTTTTTATTACTGCCATCATTTAATGCAGGCTTGGGCATTAAGTGGGCTGCCTGCAGTGTAAACGTCTACAGGCAGCCATTGCCAATTTACTAGCATTGTTACTATCAATAGTTTGCAGACCATTTTTTAAAGGTCCACCCAGTTGAGCACTGATGGTGAGAAACCTGTGTCTGGCTTATATATTAATGGCTCCTGGATTTATTCATAAGAAATCATCATCTTACTGCAAAACCCAAGAACCGTGGCATCCTATCAGAATAAAAGGAATCTGAGCTTTTATCTTCTATCTTGAGAGGACTCTGGTTGGTTGCTGGACCTTCCAAAAAATCAACAGTTGATTCAACATTGGTAAATGACAGGGTGGTGGCTTTGACTTTCTCTTCCTACCAGCCTGCTGAGTGGAGACTATGTGTGCATCTATTAGGCCTCCAGCCAATACATTTGGCTTTAAAGGCAAAAATGTTAGCTAACTGTCTTTGCATGAGGAGTTTTTTGCCCTGACATCACTATAATCCATTGGGAGGCTTGTCTATGGAGATTCTAAATCATCCAGGTCATGGCTGTCTCAGTTCAAGAACTGAGAAGCAATATATTTTCAAGGAAAAAAAAACCCAAGAAAATTGCCTTTTTAAAAGCACCTTTGGGACATTGGGAAGCTTATTTGAGTATCCTTGTCCTGTAGTAACCTGCAAAACTCATTTTGGTGTCAGACCAACACTTATTTAAGAGACAGGCTGCAAGAGAGGTGATTTTTAAATCTCTTTTCAGTGTATTCATGCACAAACATTTGAATTGTTACAGGATCATAACTCTTATTTTTAGCACATGTTGTATGACTTCTGTCTAAAAAATGCTGTCCTGAACCATTCATGTTCTGAATCAGATGCTGCACTCGATCTAAGGAAGGACAGCAGATTTTAAATGTTTTTCAGAATTTAGAAACATAGAAAACTGATGGCAAAAAAACTGAGCGTTCCATTGAGTGCCCTTTGAATTTTTTCTTAATTTTTTTTTTAAAAAATTGTCAGATGATGGACATGTGTTTATCCCAAGCATGTTTAAACTCAGTTACTGATGATTGACCCACCTCTGCTGAAAGTTGGTGCCAAGCTTCCCCTACTCTTTCTGTGAAGTAATTTTATGAACTTTATGTGTCTATGCTGCTATAAGATATCATTTTAAGTATTTTTTATCAGCTAGCGTGGAGGAGATCCAGCTATTAAAGATCATGATAGTAATAGAGAACTCTCTTTTCTGATCAAGGTGATTCTAGTTTTTTTTTAACCTTCATTAACTTGGCTTGCTCTATTCAGCTAAACTCCAAACATCCCTGTACCACTAGTCTTTTAACAAGTTCTATACAATGTATATATTTAAAAGGGTTGCATTTGTCTCCCCTCAAGGTGTCTTAATTATGATTTAAGTTCTTTGCTTTCTTTGCAGCAAAAATGGTTTCTGCAAAGCAGCTGGCTGACTTTGGCTACAAGACCTTTTCGAGCTCCATGATGCTTCTTACTCTATATGGTGGTTACCTCCTGAGTGGTGGTGTATATCAGGCATATCAGAGAAATAAGCGACTGAAGGAGCAAGGGATAAATGCTGATGATACTAAGCAATGAACACTCAACACCTCATAGGATGCGTAATAAATGGAAGACTGGTTTGCTTTATCAGAAACCTCTGGGATTTTTGCCATGAAGAATGTGAATTTCAAATTGTGCTGAAAAAGTGGAAGTATCTGTATGGCTCTTTAGTCGTTCGATTCTTCGTTCACAGTTTCTCTCATTCCTACAATAGAAACTGTGAAGCAACTATTAAAAAAATTATTTACAGATAATTTGCCATGTGTTTTCATTTCTTTCTGGCCTTAAAAAAAACCCCTCCTCAAATAGAATCAACTCATTAAACCAGAGTAAGTTTTTTATTCTTACCAACTTCCTGTCCCAATCTTAAAACAACATATCTCACATTTCAAACAACTTGTTTATTCTGGCATAGGGAATAGTTTAAGTAGCTTTTGAAAGATGTGAATTTTTTTGCATGTGATGATTTATTCCCTGACCATTCTTCAGTTGATTATAGGTAGATCCTTCTATTCCATCAATTCTTTAAATCTATGTGCTACCTGGCATGCAGATAATTTTGCCAGCCATTTTCATTGCACCAGAATAAAAATAAAAAGTAATGAAGAAAATTATATTTAAACAGTCTAAGAGGAAATGTAGGATCATCATCCATGCCAACAGAAGGCCATGCTCAGGGTTAGATCAGCAATCATACCTACTGAGACACAAACATGAGCTATTTGTTTCTGCAGTGTCAAGATGATCATTCTTTTTCGTCATTAAATCTTAACAACAGCAAGCTAGTAAAATAGAACTCAAGACCACAGTGAAAATTACCTTTCTCAGTAAAACAAAATCCATAGATCCTATTCATCAAGCACTTTTTAATCACAGAGTAAACAATAATATAAAATGAGGATAATTCAGGGGATTTCCAAAGCCCAAGTCCTAACAACACTTCCCCATCTTCCATCTCCTTTGAAGTACCGTTGAATAAAAGGCAAGTGGGGGCAGGAGACCCATCCAGTCCTTCTGAGACAGCCACTGCTTCCCAGCAGTATCACGCAAGATTGAGGTTCGTCAGGGATATCACTTTTCTTCTCAAAACATGGGTACGTTCACAACTTATCTTTATGGGACAGTCAGCAACAAACACTGGTCATCCCTATCTATAATCCTATCGCTGAAAACTACTCGTTTTGTTTGGTAATTCTTACATGAACTCAAATCCAGAGTTTGTAAAAAAAAAAAAAAAAAAGCACAATGAAGACTTTGGAGATGCTGCACCACTCAAGAAAAATAATAAATGCCAGCTTTCTCTTTCTTATCACTCAGTAAGATGACATGAGGAAAATTTTTTTTACCATTGATATGCCATGCAGTAATAAGCAAACCCTTCACTCTACCACAATCCTCAGGTTGTTTAGGTGTAGCCCAGTTTAGCATCCTAGGACATAAGTAGGTCCTACAAGAAATATGGACTGACTGTCCAAATATCCTGGAATGTAGTAAAGCAGACAGAACTCGTTAGTGATCAAGCTTAACAAAGAAAAAATGTTCTGAAGTCTACTTTCTCTCCTTCTCTCTTACATATTTCAAACAAACATTAAATACAAAATGGCTTATTTTCTTTTAAAAGTTAAAGTCGAAAAAGGGTTTGCACTAGTAATCAGCTTCTTCATCCTGTGCAAAATTGCCCATGCTGTGCCTGTTTCAGATTCGCTGGAGGATTTGGGAGTGATGTGGCAGTTGATTAAAAATTTCTTGTAACTGGGGGCATTTCTAGGTATTTGAATTCAAATCTTTAGAGTGGGGGCAGCTGTCCCGTTTTTACTCTTCTGCCCATTGGTCACTAATTACATGGCCATTTATCCGATTGCGATCATTGCTTGGAGTATTAAGAATTCCTTTTCTGTTGTTTGAAGTCACATCATCATCATCAGAGCTGGTCTCCACATCACTGCGCTCATCTTTTGATACCTGATAAAAAGAAGCAGAAGTATACCACAAATAAGGAATTTAAAAATAGTTAAAAACAAGCTCATATACAGTAGATGCTTGTTCTTTAAATGGTACAGTTTAAACATTTAATTATGGAACTGAAGAACTTAAAAAAGACCAACAATACCACGAAACTGGATGGCCTCAAAAATCATCAAGCTTTCTTTGAGAGCAAAGTTTGCTCAAAAAATAATGAAAATAATTTTGAGGGAGGCAGAATCATAGATGCACATGCTAGTACATGGTGAAAAGAGCAGATAGCATTAATTATATATTAAATTCTCTACAGGAATATATTTTTATTAATAACAAATTGTTTTCTGCCTTTTCTCTTTCAAAGACATCCTAGTTAACAATCAAAATGTTTATATATTAATAAAAATAGCCTTAAAAATTAAATAGATTTAATGTTCTTAAGAATATTTAAAGTGTCTTTAAAATAGCTGATTATAGTAAAATTAAAGAAGCTAGATTGATCTTCCTAAGATATGGTGTTCCATAACCTGCCCAACAAAACATCTCAGATGAAAGAGAGGATCCTCCACAAACTTATCTTGGAAAAAAAGCAGTATCACAAGACAAGATGGGTAATTCCCAACCATTATTCTGAATTGATCTCATCTCTTTCACCCTAAGGTATTCAAGCAAAGTAATGGAAAAAATAGCCCATCTTCTGACTCTTTTATCTTCTCCCATTTTTATATTAAGTCAATGAAGTAATCATTGGGACCACAGAGAATGTTGCCACAAAATAATCAGATACAAAGCACATGAGAAAAAAGATTGGTCTTAAACAGAGAACACATCTCAGCTTGCAATACAAAGAAGAAGCAAGGAGCTGTAGAATAATAAATAACAGTTGAAGAATTTGTTAAAGATAGCCTAGATAGAACGACAGAAAAATATCTGACGGTATTTCTATACCTATCATGTTTCTATTAGCAGAATCCCCTGGAGTACAATTTGATCAGCTCAGAATCAACACACATTAAATAGGGAAAGGAAAAAGAACTGAACATATCCATCAAATTTAATTTAAAGCTGAACAGAAATATTCTGCAAAAATTCACAGCTGTCAAATTCGCAAATCTGAAAATAATTTGATATATTTAGTATGATCAGCTCCTGGCTAATGATGAAGAAGTGGTCTCTTCTAATTCCCACTATAATATCACTTTGATAATTATTTCATCTCAAAGAAAATTGCAAAAACGTGAATAACTGAGACAGTTTAGATAAACTATAACACAACATTATTTTGATATAATGAAGACAATTGAAAATCACAATAAAGAGATCAAGGGAGACATCTAAACTGAAATGGAAACATTCTGAATAGAATACATACATAGGAACATTATACATATCATTTATTTTCCTGAATATCATCTTCTATGTGCCCCATGAATTTGATAGTAAGAAAATATAGCTTGATAACAAAATTATGTCAATTGTATCAAACATTGGAGGAAACAGGTTTTACATTCCAAATCACTCAAATTGACCCAAATATAACAATATTCCCCAGTATAGTAATTCAAAAGTGATTCTATTGCACTGTTATAATTACGTCACTTTAGTAAGCAAGAAGTTGATCGAAAAGGTTTTATCAGAAACTACGGTAACAGCAAAAGTAATTATTGCCATAATTTTGAGTTTTGTAGTTACTAGTGCATGAATGATAGAGGAAGCTTTTCACATTAGCAGAAATGGACCAGTTGACTAATTGATATTGGAATGCCGATCAATATCTTATTTCGACTGAAAGAGGGGGAAAAACCAGAATTCCATAAACCTCAAAGGTTTAGCAGTTTGGCTTGCCACAAGGTGGCATTATATTACTGCTGAAAGAAAAGTAAAAGCATTAATTGAGATTAATAAGGAGGCTGAACTGGTAAATTTCTTCAGAGCCAACTTAAATGATTTTATAGTATCATTTGAGCACTTGCCAAGGCAGGTACACCTCTGATTTAACAAGGCTAACAACGGTAGAATGTGCTTAGACTAGCCTCACCCCTGATTACTCTCAGCCAGGTGTATGCACTTTGAACAGCCTAAGCAAGGCACATAAAAATCAGAATAAAGCCATACCAGTGGCAAGTTAATGATTGCTAAGGCCAACTGGAGAGACCTACTTTTCATAGCTGTAATTATTCTGCTCTTGCCTGAAATTTCTTGCACAAGAGAACACAGAACAAAGTGGACTGTGATCTATTCTTAATTTATGACTATTGTTTTCCTGAAGCAGCTGTAAAGAAAGCTATTGGGAAACACTTTTAAAGCGTTTATATTCTGGATTTCTGTGCCAATTCCAATTATAAGTTGTCCCAATTTTAACTTTTAAATACCATGATGGCTTGGTCCTATGTGCTTAGGGCATTATGACAGGTTCCCTCACCTTATACCAGGGGTAGGCAACCTCGGCTCTTTTATGACTCATGGACTTCAACTCCCAGAATTCCCGAGTCAGCTATGCTATGCTGACTCAGGAATTCTGGGAGTTGAAGTCCATGAGTCATAAAAGAGCCGAGGTTGCCTACCCCTGCCGTATACCATCAGGAGGAGACCTGGAATTATGGGCCCTATACAACACCTATTTGGTAAAATCTCATCTTAACTTTCCCAAGATGAGTAAAAGGATTATTTTGAGATGCAATGAGATGAGCAGGATTTTATATTTTGTACACAGTAGTTTTTCATCATAAAGCTTATGTGATCCAAAATAAAATATTTTTAACATTTTATTGTGTCTGGCATTCCCAATTACTTTTTTACTTTAAAAAGAAAAGATTTATTAAATGCAAATAACTTTAAAATGGAATATAACAAGTGGTTATAGGGATGAATAGTACTGAAGATTATAGCCTCCTAGTCCAAACTTTCAGAGTAATAACAATTTAAAAGACGCGTGAAGCAGTTTCCACTTGACATTAGGCAGCTGAGATTTAATTTGGGATGATAGCATTTAAAGCCCAGGAGGGGGGGGAAAGGCAGCCCTCCCCCTTTCCCTTACAACTGTAGCAGAGATGGCACTTACATAAAAAAAGAAGAGATACAACTTCAGTCTGGTACAGAGAAAAGGAATGAGAGAGAATGGAGATTACAGGGAAAAGTCCACTCCTGACTAGGAACCTGATCAGGAGAGAAAAGCAAAGAGAAGAGACCCCCAACTTGGAAATTATTTATAGCCATTCAGCAGAAATACACACATACGCTTTTAAATTAGTAACTGCAAAATAAACTTAGAGAAAGGAAAAATAGCAAGATACAAACAGAAAATGGGGATAATTGGAATACATAGTACAGAAAAATCATCCAAACATAAAAAAGGTTCTTTTGAAAAATAAATGCATAATTCTGGAATAGAATTGCTTATATTTGTAAAATAAATACTGGTTACTGGGACTCTAGTTCAACACTCTAATCCTAAATCATTTAGATTCAAGTAATGATGAATCCAATGATTGTAAATTCTACAATCCCTTTCCTACATTACAAATAAGCCCTCTCTTACATTACATCAGATAGATAATAATAATAATAATAATAATAATAATAATAATAATAATAATAATAATAATAATAATAAAAGTTGGAAGGGACCTTGGAGGTCATCAAGTCCAACCCCCTGCTCAGGCAGGTAACCCTATACCAGGGGTAGGCAACCTTGGCTCTTTTATGACTCGCGGACTTCAACTCCCAGAACTCCTGAGCCACCATGGCTGGCTCAGGAATTCTGGGAGTTGAAGTCCATGAATCATAAAAGAGCCAAGGTTGCCTACCCCTGCCTATAACATTAAAGCTTTCTTTACAGGGTTACAGTAAGTACAGCTAAACCACCTCTCTAAAGTATGAGACTTGATGTACAAAAACCCATTTTCTCTGCTCTCACATATTGATCTCAGAAGAAAAGAAGTAAAAACTACACTGACTCAATGAACTATAATTTTGCAGGTTACAGATGTCAAGAATCTCATTTTTAACAGCAACACTGCAGACACAGGCCTGAAATAGTTACTATGTAAAGGGAAGAAGAGTTCAGTAATAAAATATTTTGATTTATTAGAAATTTTGTTTCTTTCTTCTATTCGGACATAAACTAAATGTGATTTAGATATCTCAAATATGATTTTTTCATGAGGCAACTGGACTTTCTTGTTTTTCTTTGAAGACATTCCACTTCTCATCCAAGAAGTTTCTTCAGCTCTGACTGGATGGTGGGAAATGGAATGATTTATACTCCTTGCAGACAGCTGGTCATTTGCATTCTTTTAGAGAGTCATTGAGGCCACCTGGAGATTTATCTTTGTAGTCAGGGTCACCTGAGTAGTGCCAATGGGTGTGGAGCCTTCTTGGAACTGTTGAAAGGACTCTGTTGTAGACTGAAGATAGATGATGTTGTCCCCCCCCCTCTGTTGAGAGAGGGCTGTTCAATTTTGACATAGATGGCCTCTTTGACCCCTCTTTCAAACCAGCAGTCCTCTCTGTCCAAAATGCTGTCTTCAAAAGAGAAGCCTTTGTCTTTTAAATACAGGTGGACTGCTGAATCTTGTCCTGATGGGTTTGTTCTCCCATGTTGTGCCATGTGTTTATGAAGTGGTTGTTTTGTTTCCTCAATGTACAGAACTGCGCATGGCTCACTGCATTGTACTGCATGTACCACGCTGCTCAGTTTGTGTCTGGGGGTTTTATCCTTGGGGTGGACAAGCTTCTGCCTTAGTGGACTCTTGGGTTTGAAGTGTGCACCTATGTTGTGTTGGCTGAAGATCCTCCTGAGCTTTTCCGATATTCCTGCAATGTATGGAATGACTATGTTGCTTTGTTTATTGTTTTCTTTTTTGTCTGTTATGGAGGAGCTCCTGCTGGGTCTTTTTTGGGATTTGATGAAGGTCCACTTGGGATAGCCACAAATTCTGAGGGCTTCCTTGATGTGTCTTAGTTCTTTTTTTTCCCCATCTTTGCTGGTAGGCAGGCCTTCAGCTCAGTGGTGAAAGGTTCTGATAATGCCCATTTTGTGCTCCAGTGGGTGGTGAGAATCAAAATGTAAAAACTGATCTCTGTGTGGGGGTTTTCTGTAAACTTTGATATTAAGGCGTCTGTCTTCCTTAATGTATACTGCACAGTCCAGCAAGGCTAGACTATTTTCCTTAACATCTTCATGTGTGAATTTGATGTATCTGTCCACCGAGTTGATATGTTTGGTGAATGCTTCCAATTCTTGTGTTTTGATCTTGACCCAAGTATCGTCCACATGACTATACAGTGAGTGGGTGGAATTCCTGTGGGTGGAATACCCCACATCCAGTCAGAGCTGAAGAAGCTTCTTGGATGAGAAGCGAAACGTCTTCAAAGAAAAACAAGAGAGTCCAGTTGCCTCATGAAAAAGCATCTTTGGGATATGACCTGGATGACTGAGAATCTCCATAGATGTGTGATTTAGATCAGGGCTTTTCAACCAGTGGTACGGGTACCACCTGTGGTACATTGGCACCTGGCAGGTGGTACGCGACCATCCTAGAAAAGTGGTAGTGGGGAAGGGGAATGAGGTGAACCGGTGGCAGCACCACACAAATCCGAGTGAGAGACAGCTGGAGCTGCAGGGCTGTCAGGGCTTAGCGGAAGCACCAGGATCAGCGCCAGGCTCCAGCTGAAGCTCGGCGCTGATTCTGGTGCTTCTGCTGAGCCCTTAAGAAGCACCAATCAGCTGGAATGTTGCAGCATCTCCAGGGTCTTGTGATTTACATTCAGATGCTTGGCAACTGATTCATATTTATGACGGTCACAGTGTCCCAGGGTCATGTGAAGTGACCAAAACCTGCTGCAACTACCCAGCAGACAGGGGGAATAAAAACTAAACACCCCCCCACCGCACCCCCGCTGCCAATCCTCAACAGAAATGCTCACAACAATGAAAACCTCAGACAGGAGGAAGAGTGCGGCCGGGCGGGCAGGCAGATGTCTTGCTCGGCTGTGGCTTGGGGGGCACTTTTTCAGTGCCATTGTAACTTTGAACAGTCACTAAGCGAACTGTTGTAAGTCAAGGACTACCTGTACTTTATTACTTTTTTCCTTTTTTTTTGGTCATCAAGTTTTTGACACCTTGCTGGTGGTACTCAGATGTTGCCATACCCTAAAAGTGGTCCAATGGGTGAAAAGGTTGGAAAGCCCTGATTTAGATCTTCTCATGGCACAAATTCCTGAGAATCTTGAAATGTGAAATGTAGTTTTTATACAAGTGGTTCTTACATAATGCTTCAATAACTGCACTGTGATTATTACTGAGATAATATTTATATTTTCATGAAAGCTTTTGAAAAATCTTTTCCTTATAGACTAGCAGTTATGGTTCTAACCCTGTCTCATCAGCAAGTAGATGAAGTTTTAACACTAAATCTCTTCATTTTTTAATAATTAAAAGCATGAAAGAGAATAATTAATCTGGAAGAATTCTTTTCATATAAAAGCACAAACTTCACAAAAAATAAACATGCATTGTGATTTTTCAGTGAGAGTCCCCTCCCCTTCCCTGATAGTATAAAAACTGAATTCAGGACATTTTTTGTCATGCAATCTCCATTTTTTTTTAAATTAGAACATGGTAACCATTGGGCATAATAGCAATAGCACTTAGACTTATATACCATTTCATAGTGCTTCACAGCCCTCTCTAAGCAGTTTACAGAGTCAGCCTATGGCCCCCAACAATCTGGGTCCTCATTTTACTGACCTTGGAAGGATGGAAGGCTGAGTCAACCTTGAGCCAGTCAGGATCGAACTCCTGGAGTGAGTAGTGAGTTAGCCTGCATTACTGCATTCTAACCATTGTGCCACCACGGCTCTACATAATGTCCCATGTATGATTTGTGATTTCACAATATTTGACACCTTGGAAACTTGTTTTTCACAATTATTTTTTAAAAAATTGGGTTTGAAAGTATGTAGGAACCCAAAGGGGAAGGGCAAATTGATGAGCATTTTTTCCAAGCTAAAGACACTGCTTCAGTTACTTGCATAACCTAGCATAGATTTGTAACTCTCTTCCTATCAACACAACTTGCTCTATCTAGATAACTGATGGCCACATATAACATCAGGTGCTCCAATTACATAAGCTTGCTTTACATCAGGAGTCACCCACTACTGGGCCGTGGCCTCTTGGTCACCAGGCCGCATGAAGGTGGTCAGTGCACATGCGTGTGGGTGTGTACTCACCTCCCACATTCACACTAGTGCTGGTGTAAGGGTCCCTCGGTGCTAGCGCCTCCCCGAGCACCCCACTGGCGCTAGAGCCGCCCCAAACATCCCACCAGTACTAGCACCACCCTGAGCATCCCGCTGGTGCTAGGACCACCCCATTCGTGGCACTCGCGTGGGCCCGTTTGCGCATGGTCATGTGTGCATGTGCATGTGCTCACATGCGACCCATTTTTGCGCTTGCACATGTATAATGGTGCCTGCCTCCCTTTCCGGGCCGCCAAACCAAAAAAGTTGGGGACCTCTGTCTTACATTAATTCAACTTTACACCAACCTCTGAGCACACAAACAGAAGTGGCATCTTTCCCTTTCCAAGGCATGACCACTAGGATTGCATTTCCAAAAATGGAACAGAGAGAATGTAGCAAGGAGATCAGGGATAGCAGAAGGAGTCTTGTCCCCTTCACATGAAGCTGTCAATAGTCATGCATGGGCTTGGCCCAGAATAGGAATGAAAATATCACCAGCTATCATTCTATCTCCAAACATTACACAATGTTTGGAGGACAGCTGATTCAATTCCAGATTTAAAAAACTGAATTACTCAATACTTCCAGAGTGGAATGGTTTCATAAGCAAGTGTCTATAAATTTTATGTTATTTACATTTCATAATACATTAATCCATGAGGAGTCCTTCCCCACTGTCGCACCCTTGACAGCCACTTATTTCTACCTTTCCTGTCCCCATTTTCTTTCCTGATGCAATAAAGAACGGTGAAAAATCAGGTATTTTTTAATAAACTCAACTTGAGTCCTACAGGCATGACTAAAAGGCATGAAAAACTGATCTGATTTGCACAAAGTAGTCTAGATGACAAAAATCTAGCTGATCTTGGTGATTTCAAAAAACAAACATACAAGCCCTAAGCAGAGATGAACCTTGTTTACACTTGGATGAAAGACTATTAAAAAATCTCAATGCTAAAGGTTAATGTGGGAAGTTGAGAAAAATATGGAAGAAAGCTGTGGCACACCATTTCCATTGTGTTGTCAAGAAAACAATATTAACGAACCTAGGTATTTATTAGAGTGAAGTTCGTCTGAAATAATCTTTGCTGAGTATTACAATACAGAAATATTATTTGCATTACAGTATGATTTAAGATGGAAACCTTCAGTAAGGTGGCAACTCTCTTTTTTCAGAGTGACTGACTCTTTTGACATTTTGAAGAAATGTCTTTTGAAGAAAATGAAAGCCATAACTCATTTTTCTGGTAATGAAATTAGTCATGCATACCTTTCCTCGTGCCACAGCTTTGTAGGCAATGCGAATGATGTAGTAGGACCAGATGATATGTAATACTTGTATAATTAAGAGAAGGCTATTGAACAACCACCAGGATGGGTAGGGGCCAATTAGTTTCCAGCTTTCAAACATTGTAGAATTCAGTATCCTAGAAATCAAACAAGAAGAGGTTTGCATTCATTGTCTTATTCTGAACTTTGACAAGGCCCAAATTCTAGATCGGGAATAGGTAATCTGAATCAGCGGAAACTTCTTTCCCTTGCAATTTTCCCCCCATAAAGAGTGAAAATGCCTCAAATCTTTAAGTGCTGATATAACAACAGGTATCTGTGAAGAGATTCCAGTTTTCTCTCCACTTGGGTTTTCCCCCCACAACGATTTGGGTAATCTGGTGAATTGCTTACCAATTTCTTTCTTGAGAACAGTGAAAATGGTCCGTTTTATTTTGTTAAAACGATTTTCAGGGTTCGGAAGACTTATAAGTCTCCCCGAATTAGAAAAGTGGTTTCAGATGGGTGACTACACAAATCTTTTAAAATAAATACAATGTGTAATCAACCTATCGTAGGCTTTCCACTAACTAACTTTGAAGCTAACTTCAAAAAGAGCCACATAGAAAGTTGAAAAGAAAGCTAATGAAGTCAGCTTACTTTTGTAGATGGAGCTCATGAGACTTGGCAGCTCCTCTCCTGCCAGTCTTCATTAGCTACGTTTGCCTTGTGGTTTTCAGAGGAGAGACCTCTTTGCCAGGAGAGGGGAAAAATTAGCCCACTCTTTGCAGTCTAAGAAGTGCCACATGGTATTGCAAAACACATAGCAAAGGAACAGCAGAGCTACTTCCCAGTGTAATCTGAGAGAAACGGACTCCATTAGGAAACCAGGGCATTAAAATAAGGATAGTGAAAACATTAAAAATTCACTGCCTTCCTACCACCTAATAATGGTTTGCTAAGCGATATAGCCGAGTAGGCTAATATGGCCCAATCATTAAGACTGGCAACCATACGTTTAAAAAAAAAAAGTGCTATCTGCAAATACCAGAGTGCCAAGAAAATTAACAAGGTAACAATATCTCAGTGCATTCCCTCCTAAACTCAGGTAGAAGCTTATCTTTGGAACTAAATATTAAAGACATATTTCTCTCCAAACTAAAATGTAAAATATCTTGGGCACAAAGCAGCTCTCCAAGGATTCAATGCATCTTTCTTGCCTGAGGAGTTCTCGTCTATCCTGACCTAAAAAGAGACAGGAATGTATGTTCACCACCTTGAGGATAAAATTCTAACAACAGCAACACCAACAATTGAATCAATTTGAATCCATCCGCATGTAAATTTAATTACTCCTCATATCAGCATTATTGTTGAGTAGCAAATATTATTCAGTGGAGCATGGGTTGTCTTGGGAGAATTCCTGGGAGGCCTAGTGAAGGCCCAGGTCCGGAGCACAGTGCTTCCCCAGTTCCCACATACATGGAGGGCATGTGTTGTCATACCAGATTGGGCAGTTTCAGAGTGGCCACAATTCATTCCCCAAAATGGCGCCTGTTTCCAGGACAGTGCAATGCGGCCTCTGTCCTGTATCCAGAGGCAGATCAATGGTTTCCCGAAGATCTATGGAAAAGGTAAGTAGACTGAGCCATGACGGAGGTGGGCGGGGAGGAGAGCATGGGACTCAGCAGGGTAGGAAACAAGCCCAAGGCCTGGGGCCACCCAGTGGTGCAGGATTTGGGGGGGGGGGGCAGAGTGATGGAGAATTGCTACAGCATTCCTGTGGTCGGTTGTAAAAGTGGACCAATTGTCAGGGACCAGAATTTTTTTCATATGATCATGGAGGCACTGCAGCAGCCGCAACTTCAGGCAGGTGTCGCAGATCCTTTCATTCAGTGCCCTCATAGTTTTGAATAGTCGCTGAATGAACTGTCATAAGTTGAGAACTGCCTGTAAAACTATTACTAAGAACAAGGACAAAAGTACACATTCATCTTCTATAATCTGATAACTTTGGCTAACATTCTGGGTAATATTCTACCTATAATCCATAATAGAAAATCCATCAGATCAATAACTGAAATCTGTCTTGTGGGGTCATTTAAGGACCCATGGATTCTATATTCAATGATGATCTCATAATCATTAAGGATTTAATTATTTGCTAAATTTGCAGAAGGCACTAATTCTCTTTTTACTAGAAAATGTATTGGAGCTACTTAACCATGTGGCACATGCCAAGTTCCAAAACTTACTGGCCCATGTTCCTGACTCTTTTTGCTCAGAATGGTATCCCAGCAACATAAGCATCATTGAACTTCAGGATAACCATGAAACTACAAAACTAATGAGACTGGACAAGTGTTAGAAGAGGAAAAGTTTCATCAGGCCTTCTGGAGTGACTCTGCAGCCTGAGATTACTCACAGCAAGCCTCATAAGGAAAAATGTGTCTTTTTACCTTTGACCCACAAATTATAGGGATTCCTGTAGGAATTAATCAAGGCCAAATGGAATCCTTGAAATAATACAGTGAAAACCAGGAAGAAATCAACAAACTATATTCAATTAATTCAGGAATTAGTAACCTTCCCAGATCTTACATGCCCCTGGGTTATAGTATAAAGCTATTACAATTTTCTTTAAACCATGAAAAGATAATATTAGTAATGTTTATGATATGTGGAATAAGGAATTGGACTATTCAATTCCAAAATCAATGGATGTCAGTTAAAAAAAATGTAAAATAAGATTTCTTGTGACTAAGACTTGAAACCAATTTCTCAAAAACCTTTGAGTTTATTGGACTTCTCAATTTTTTTTTAAAGCGAGTCTCTGTTTTGGCACTGTAAGATGCTTGACGACTCTTGACCCACATGATTTGGTCATGTTCTTCCATCATTCTCTTCTGGTCCTAAATCAATATATATTTGCCTGTTTGTATGTACAATAAACACTGGGGAAAAACATAGTTATAAATGTGATGCTGAATACTATGGAATTCAACATTTTATAAAGAACTTTGAATTTATCAAGCCTAAGGCTCAATAAAGAGAATTATCTTATGTAGATGGAAAGAATTTTACCCTGATGTTGGAGACTGAAGTCAAGAGATGTATTCTTGATTAATGTTTGAAATGCTTTTATATTCGAAAACTGAGAAGACAACGTTTTATACAGCTTTGATTTAGTAATATTTGATTAATTGTTATGAATATTTTATGGATTTTGATATATTTCCCTTAAAATTTAGTTTATTTTCAGGATCATTAAGTATAATTTTAATTCAACCATTATTGACATATTATTTTTCTGTTTGTTATATTTTACAAATAAAAATTATACAATTAAATAACCTGCATGCTATTTCTACCTCTGAGAATACTGCACTATTAAGTCTCCACCAAACCACTTCCTTGATCTTTCCAATATATATAATTTACAGCTAGGTATCCACATCATCATACTTACCAAATAGGAAAAAACCCCAAGCGGGTAATAAGAAACACTACACTAAATATTATAAAAGTGGCATCACAGAGTCGCTGATACTTCGCATAGTTGAACAACTTTGCAAGCTAGAAAAAAACAGAAAGCATTAAAACAACTCTAGCTGCCCATCTAGCAAAATTATTATTTAGATAAAAGATTCTACTGACTGAGTATCTTTTTTTCTTTTTCTTTTTTAAAGAAAAAGTAACTGTGAATCTGATCTTGGCACAATGAAAAATGAAGAAAAAAAATACAAAATAGCCCAATATCCTTTATGTTCGAAATACAAGTTCAGAAAGAACTAAAAGAAAATGAATATGGCAAAGATCAAGAACACTCAAATAATAGCCTCTCAAATTAAGAAGCTTCAGGCCTGGTGTTATCCAATAACACCAGTCAGTATCAGTTACAACTACAGGCAATCCTTGTTTAGCAATCATAATTGCGACTGGCAACTTAGTCGTTAAGTGAAAGCATGACTGTGCTTCTCGTTTTAATTCAGCTTTCTTTTGCTTTATAGACCTGCCAATGCGAGGACTGGTTGTCAAGTTGCCTTTTCATCACTGCAAACGGCTGCTAAATGAAGCAGTGGCTCAATGAGGACTACTTGTAGTGACAGTATATATTTCCAAACAAATGCTCCTTACATACTGAAGTCTTTGCCGTTAATAGTGATGGACATGAAGGGTCGTCCAAGAACGTTTAGATGATTATTTATTTGTATCCCATCTTTATTATTTTTACAAACAACTCAAAGCGGTAAACTTATCCAATACATCTCCCTCCTTCTGTTTTCCCCATAACACAACCCTGTGAGATAGGTTGGACTGAGAGAGAGTGAGTGAGTGAGTGACTGGCCCAAGGTCACCCAGTTGGCCTTCATGCCTAAGATAGCACTTGAACTCATGATCTCCGGTTTTCTAGCCTGGTGCCTTAACCACTAGGTCATTCACAAATGATTTCCAAATGGTTTTAAGAAACAGCCGTTGCCTTAAATGGACTACTTACAAATCACCATGTATACACAGCATAACACATTGTTTTAATCTTTTATTGTGTGGGGAAAAAAATCCCACATAAATTAATGGTAAGGAAATCAATACTGTAGACTGAATTATACAGTAGTATTAAATAATTAAAACCTAGGGTACTCACTTCTAATAATATATCTGCTGAATCATGGAGACATATGACCAAAGTACCTACTCGCACCATGTGGTTTAAGTAGGAGAAGATGAGCAGTCCAACAGCAGCCACATGATGGACAAACATCATGAAGAAATCCTGAATTTAGAGGAAACAGGATAGAAATAGCTATAATGATCAAGGAATTAATGTACCGTATTTTCCGGCGTATAAGACGACTGGGCGTATAAGACAACCCCCAACTTTTCCAGTTAAAATATAGAGTTTGAGCGAGAGAGGGGGGGGGAGAGAAAACTTGATGAGTAATATGCCAAACCACATGTGTAAAGGAATAAAATAGAATACCCGTATTTTCCGGCGTATAAGACGACTGGGCGTATAAGACGATCCCCGACTTTTGAGAAGATTTTCAGGGTTTAGAAAGTCGTCTTATATGCCGGAAAATACGGTACTCTGATAAAAAGAAGCATTCAGAATAATCTAAGTTTGGAAACTTTTTATGGTGTGCTAACTGCTTGATAGCACAAAAATATACTTTCAAGTTAAAAATAATTACTGAGAGCTGGTTTCCAAATCTTCAGTTACTCAATTATGCTCTTAAGAAACTATGCTTCTTCCTTCTCAGTGAAGTCTCTACCCTTCAAAGGTATGACAGAAACCCTGATTAATTTTGAAAGCCTACGTTTTCAAAGCTCATTAGTATTTTGTGGCGAAAAGAACCACTTTTAGGTAGCACAGGATTATGTAGTTTATTTGTGGCCCTAACAATTCTGTCATTTTACTCCTATAGTAATCCTATCTATTTGCCTCCCTTTCTTCCCTCCCTACCATTGAATTACAATTATTTAGTTATGTATTTGCTAAATTTATATGCTGCCTCTCTCACCAATAAGGCAACTATGGTTGCTTACAAACCATAAAAAGATAAAATGTAGAAGCAATTAAAATTACAATTACAAGAATTGTATAATTTTAATTATAAAATCAACCTCATAGGATTTTGCTCCATCCATTTGAAATAGACACAATGAAAATATATGTTCCTTAAGATGCCTGGGGCAGTTCTACTGAAAAAATAAGTGATGGATCTGTGGGGGGGAGGGGAGGAAGGTGTGGGACCACGTAGGGTGGGAAGCAGGGCCAAGTCCTGCAGGGACCCACTGGGATGGATGCTTATAATACTGTGAACCCTGCAAATTGATGAATGCAGTAAGACAACTTCATCACTAATCAACTGATGTATACGCTCACACAAAAGCGTATGCAATGCACTAAGTCTAACTGAAATTTAAGATTCAAGACTATCAATGCTATCCAAATTATCTATGCATCTCATTGAAAACAAAAATAGTTTCTCTGCTGCAAGGCGTCAGAAAACAATCCTAATCCCAGAATATAATTATTTTCTGTTTTTCAAGGCAGTTAGTTTGAATAGGGCAGCATTTCATTTTATGGGAAAAACCTCCGGGCAAAGAGAAGGACTACTATTCTTCTTTTACGAGCCCTCCAATCTTACTTGTGGAGTTTGTATGAATGTTAGACAGCCTTCCATTAAACTTTGTTCTGAAATAAGCATCCAACATTAGAAATTCCTTCTGAAGAAGGCTGCTCACAACCCTTGCAATTTTAGCAATGCTAAAGAATGAGAAAAGCCAATCCTACAGCATTCATCTTAAAAGAGCCTCACAGATGCAAACTTATTGAATATTTTTTTAAAAAAATTAAAACATCTAGCAGTTTTTGAAAAACAATTAATTTAATGCTTCAGCTAAATATTCCAGATATAACTTTTAGAATGACAAAAGATTATTGCTTTAGCCAAATTAAGATATTTTAACCTTCTGAATTGTGGTGTAATCTGTTATATAGCATTTAATCAAGGACAAAATGTGGTATTTCTATTATTATGGGCAGATTTTTTAAACCTGGCTAACTAAGAAAGATTCCTATAGGTTTAGGAAAAAAAAATCTTAGAAAAAAACTTGTTTCTTACCTTTCGCTTAATATCGGTAAACTGTGAATACAAAAGAGACGAGTAATAGGCCAATTCGATGATATAATGGTAGTAAATGTCAGATGTTATAGGCTGGAAAACAAAAAGTAATCTTGTTTACATGGCTCGTCCAACATAACTTGATCCAGTAGTGAAGGTGTCAAGCTGAGAAACCAAGAAACTGAGTTCTAATCCCACTTTAGGTGTGAACAACCAGCTAGGTGATTTTGCCTCGGTAACTGTCTCAGGTTTGTTGTTGTGGGAAGAAAAATAGGAGGAAGGAATATTAGGTATGTTCCTCCTCTTGGGTTATTTATAAAAAATAATAAAAGCGGGATAAAACTAAATAAAATAAAATCTCCATTAAGGGAAAATTTTATAAATCTAAGCTTTGTTTATTATACTTTCTAATTTGAAAGCTATTTAATCTGTTTTATTCTTATCTATGCAAAAATTGCTATCAGTCTTTAAATAGTGAGAGATCCGATCACAACCATAATATTCTTTTGAAATAATGTTAAGATGTAAGAAAATATATCTATATCTAGATTGATCATAGAAAGCAAAAGCAGGAAAGCAAAGCAGCATCTTCTTTCCTATTAACAGCTCTTGGTGAGAAGGTGAAAAGCGATGTTTCCAATGCTTTTCCCACTGAACTTCAGAATACAGGATGGTGCACGGCAACAGAGACATTGCTCTACTTACAAATGGATTACGTTTCTAGAGGCTGCTAATAAGTCCATTTTGTTCACAAGCCCAACAGGCATAAAAAACATGCAGAGTTATCCTTGGTTTCCTCTTGTCCCACGTACCTAGGGGATGACCAAGTGGATGTTCTCTTGGTGGTGGTGGGGCATTTCCCCACTGAAAGCCTCTCAGGGGGGTATTCAGGGAAGATGTGGGTGTGGGCGCAGCTCAACTTGTTTTTTTATTTCACCACCTGATCAATTGTGGACTCTGCAGGCCAACCCTCCCAGATTGGTATTCAGGCGAAGTAGACTCCTCCTCACCTTGGTGACTCCCTCCTCTCCTTGTCCACTTCTACCCCCCCCCCATGAGCTGACATATTCTATTGGCTCCATGCCCTCAGACATGGGATGCAGCTGTCCTTCTCAACAGATGGTTTTTGCAATAGTGCTGCCAAGTATACGTATGCAGTACATCATAAACTACCCTTTTCTGCCTTCTCCTGACTTCTGGGACTTTCTAGATTAGAGTTGAGGACAGGTTTGTTCATATCAGCACAAGTTCACAACTCAAAAGTTCATAAGTCGAGTAATATCTGTACAGAGAGTATTTCCCCCCCTTCAGAATTAACTCAAATGAAGTGGAGGGAGGCCCTATGCCAGTGGTGGCGAATCTATGGCACGTGTGCCAGAGGTGGCACTCAGAGCCCTCTCTGTGGGCACACGTGTCGTCGCCCCAGTCCCGCTTCCCCCCATGACCCCCTCACCAGCAGCCCCCCCAGAGGAGAGTTACCCCTAGGCGTGGCCCATGCGGGGCAGTGCAGCCAAGCACATGGCAGCCAGGCAGCAGGGACAAGACTCCACCCTCGTGCCCTGTCACGTGCAGATGATGCATTGGGGCGTGGGTGAAGGGCATGGCCAACATGGCGCTGCAGGGCCACCTGGGCGATCTGCAGCAGGCTGTGGAGGTGGTGGGTGGCCCTGCAGGAGGGTGGAGCAGGGGACGGAGCAGGGGTGGGGAAGGGTGGGGGACAGAGCGGGGGCGGGCTGGGGCAGTTTTTGGGCACTCGGTCTCTAAAAGGTTTGCCATCACTGTCTTATGCAGTCCTTATTTATCCTTATCCCTGAAAGATGTGTTTCAGTGCTGAATAGGGGGGAAAAGGATGAACTCAACCACCTCTGAGGCAATATGGGAGGTGAGAATAGGAGATGGAAGAACAATAGAAGAATGGTTGGTGGGAAGAATGCACTTGCATATGTTCCTTAGCTTTTTAAACATGACAAACCTGGCTAATAATTAATAAATTTTACTTAACTGAAGACCATGAAAAGAGGCATATTAATGACCTGTGTTTGCTTCAAATGGTGAGTATTCCCTTTCAAACGGTATTTTAAAAAGAAAAGATCAAAGAAGCATTTAACATCACGACTCGGCGGAAAATCAGGC
>NW_015386358.1:510475-532005 GCF_001527695.2 Protobothrops mucrosquamatus | reverse complement strand
AAAAAGTAATTTTAATGGGAACACAGCAATCAATATTTGGCTTTTAATTAGGTTTTAGTGGGGTTATTTTGTGTATTTTTGTATGATTTTTTTTGTATCCTGTATATTGTATTTGTGTTTTTAATATGCTGTGAACCGCCCTGAGTCCTACGGGAGAAGGGCGGTATACAAATTAAATTAACCATTAACCAATTAACCATCAATGTCTTAATATTGTCTTGAAATTCTTCTGCACAAACTATTTTTAAATGGGTTGACTGGTATGAACTGAAAACAGTCTTCCACCCATTCTTACTCTAATGGAAGGTCAAAGCACGCCTAAACTACATTAGGAAAAAAAGGTGTTCTAGAGTCCCCCCCCCCGATTTCTCTCTGGTACACAAAATAATACAACACCAAATCCACTGATCTGGAAGTGGACATTTATGCCATCAAATTCAATATTCTGGAAGAATCCAGATGGCTGTCTGCTTCTATTCAGACTCATCCAGGGGAGGGCAACTCAACATTTTCCTGAACAATTGATTCTACAGATATTCTTCATTTAACAATGGTAATTGGGACTAGAATTTCCATTGCTAAGCAATTGTCACATGAACGCACCACTTAGAAATGGCAGTTCCAGTTGCTGTTAAGCGAATCATACAACATGACACGGTCTCCATTGCAACCTCAACTTTGCTTGTTATAAGCTGACAGTGAAGGTCACAAAAGGCAACTGCGTGACTGTGGGATGCTATGATGGCCACAACTATGATAAGTACGACTTGTTTAGTACCATTCTAACTTTGAGCAGCTGCTGAATTAGAGGTCGTTAAATGAGGACTGTCTGTACCGTTGAACTACTCTGTCAGAAATTTTTCATAATGTGTAATAAAGGCATGTTTTCCTATAAATAAATGTTTTTATGTTTAAAGGTGATTTTTCTACTTTTATTATTTTATTGGGAGAATATTTTATGATTTTACAGTTCTAATGTTTTGGTGATGCTTTTATTGTTGCAACATATATATATATATATATATATATATATATATATATATATATATATATATATATATATATATATATATATATATATNGGAGGCAGGAGAAAGTTAACTACCGGTGTAAGGACTATAATTAAGGCACAGCCCAATCGCCTAGGACCGGTGACGAGGTCCAGAAGCCGGGCGCAGATGATGGATGGCGTATAAAAGAGACTCTCTCATGGACTGGCACGTAACCCTGACGAAGTCGGAAGGAGTCCGACGAAAGCTTGGTGTAGTTTTGTTTTATGTTATTAAACTTTGTACAGTTTGATATACTCCTGGTGTTCACAGTTTGTTTTTGGAAATATATATATATATATGATTCTGTGCTCTGGGTTGACAGATAATTTGGTGATGCTTTTATTGTTGCAACCGGCTTGATTTTCTATAACATTTTGCAGGCCCTTGAAAACTGCAGCATATCTCTTCTGAGTCTACTTTTCTCAAGACTAAACCTTCTAGTCCCCTGAAGCATCTTAGTGGCCTTCTCTAAACCTGTTCACATTTGTCCAAATCCTTCTTAAAATAAATCTTTAAATTCTAATGCAGGCAAAAACGCCACTGGTTAAATGCATAAGACAAAGAAAACTTCTGTTTGTTTGTTTGTTTGTTTGTTTGTTTGTTTGTGTGTGTCACCTTATTACTCCCACTTTTCATTCACAGGCTCACAGCCCTATTTTCTCTTATTTAATGAGCCATTCGGGGAGAGGAGGAAGTCCCATTATATCCAAATTAAATCATTTGTGTTAATTTACATTATTTGCACAATAATCAAACTGACAGGACTACTTGCAGTAAAACTTCAATTTAATGGACCCTTCACAAAAAAAAACCCTTCAATTTGATGAGTGAGTTATTAAATGGATATGGATAGGGGCAACACCAAATCAGGTAAGTTAAAGACACCTCAAATTTCTAATAATGATAACACACACACAAAAAACCCCTGCATTTGTTACTATTTTTTGGATTTTTTAAAATATTCTAAAACTAGAAGATGGAGCAATTCATTTCAACATGGTCTAGATCAGAGGTCCCCAACCTTTTGGGCACCAGGGACTGATTCCGTGGAGAGAGGTTTTTTCGCGGACCGGAGGGTGCGTGGTTTTGTGTGCTGCCTGCATCTCGCAGATGGGGCTTTGCTTGTTTGTGCGGACCGGTTGCTGGCATACTGCAGCCCGGTACTGGTCCACGGACCGGGAATTGGGGATCCTTGGTCTAGATTTAAAGATTTCAGAACTGAATTGCAATTGCAGAAGTTCCAGTTATTAAGTGAATTGTACAAAGCTGTTAAAATTTGCAATGTCAGGTGATCGCCATTTGCGATTTCCTGCCAGTTTACTCTTGACTTTGCTTGTCGGAAGTCAGCAGTGAAGCAAATGGCAAAAATGTGAGGGCACAAGACACTGCAAACATCATAACTGTTGCCCTGTTGCCAAGTTCCCAAATTGAGATCACCTCATTGTGGACATGCTGCAATGGTTGTGCAATGGCCATTAATCTCCTCATTCAGCAGGATTATATTGTCAGTTAGTGAACGAATTGTTTTTAGCCAAGGATTATTGTACACGGAAGGTTTTTTTTCTTCATTTATGCTCAGTAATGTATGCCATTTTTCCCACTATACAATCACTGATGTATCTTTATTTTTGGTATTGTTATAGTTCATTAATAAAAAATAAACAATTAAAAAAGATATATTGAGCCAGCCAAGGATCTCCTGTCATGATTAATATAATAAGCCACATATATTTTAAAATCAAATATGTGCAAATTAATGTGCTCAAGCATCACGGTAACTACTTCATGATATCCTACTTATTGGAGTAGCTGCAACTGCAGCTCTTACAGGGGAATCTAGGCCAGGGGTAGGCAACCTTGGCTCTTTTATGACTCGTGGACTTCAACTCCCAGAATTCCTGAGCCAGCCATGCTGGCTTAGGAATTCTGGGAGTTGAAGTTCACGAGTCATAAAAGAGCCAAGGTTGCCTACCCCTGATCTAGGTGATTTGTTTAACCTTTCAAATCATGAAGCTCAGTATTTCTATCAGTGCTACAGTGATATAGTGCTAGCTCAGAATTTTATTAGGAAAATAAAAGAAGAAACGTTGGAAATGATATATCTGTGGTCAGGAAAAACTCCACAGCAGCTAAACCAAATTATCCTATAACAGCATTTACGTATTTATTTTGTTTATATGTCACCCATCTTACTACAGAGTGAGTACAGGCAGTTTACAACACCATAAAAACAAGAAAATAAAAACATTAAATTAGCATTACTATATTAGCATTGTTACAAATATTATTAAAGAAAATGGATACCTGATGAGGATAATTATACCAGCATTGTCGTGTATCCCAAAACCAGGGTGACTACAATAAAGAGAAAAATAGAGTAATACAGAGCGCTCTTATCAGCAGGATTTTAATGTCTAAATGGTGGCTTCTGAAAGATATTTTGATTTCTTAGTTTAACTCGGTTTGGGAAGTTTCTTTTCTTCTTATACTGCTTATTTTTATGTAAAAAAAGCAAATAATATTTCTCCAAAATGTCTCTTGCAGTAAAAAAAACCCCTTCTTGCATGAAAACTAGCCTTTATTTTTTATAAAATATTTTGAGTATTTTTTAAAATTGTATTTTACAATTTCACAAGACAGACTATTTTGCTATATACATCCCAACATCTCTTTACTGTTGATTATATTGGCTGAGTCGGTTATGAGTCAGCAGTTTCCATCAGGGGAAGAGTTGTGCAGATTCCCCATTCAGGTGCTTATTTTTACCAAAGTTTGCCAAGCACATTTTCCATGCAAAGAAAAATAAAATCTGGCAACTAATCTTTTGAAAAATCACTAGAATTGTTTATTAAATACTAAATTGTTTATTTCTTTAAAATTATCCATAAAAACCTTATCAACAAACATTAGATTTTAAAGGTATGACATCTGCCATAATTGGACAATAACAACATTTTCAGCAAATGTTAATATAGTTATGTGATAAATTCTATCATATAAATAGATTTATATATATCTAAAAACTCAGCATTTTCTTTAAGCAACCAAAAGGCAATATATAAATATAATCCTTTAATAACTGAATTATATACAGATACATTCATATAAGACACTGGAAAATCTATATGCTAGAATGCTATCCTTCTGTAAGGAATAATATACTGCAAATCTCAAACAAGTCCTTCTGGTTCTATATTAAAAAATATAAATGCGACTTCCGGTGGTGACAGGCTGCATCACATGGCGGCTTTTGTTAGCCGCCCGCCTGGGAGCGCGTCAAAGCCTGAAGAGACAGCGTTCGTTAGCTGTCTCTCAGCTCAGAACCTCATCCCTCGGGCAAAGAGGGGGGGGTGAGTAAGTCCGGATAGGGCTCGAGCTTCCTCTCACCCCGGTTTTGTTATAATCGGGGTTGAGAGATGCTAGTTCGCCCGGAGTCTGGACGGTCTCCGTGCCCCATGGCGCCTTCGCTCCTCTTTTGGAGCGAAGCCAGATGCAGCTCCCACCTCTGCTGTTGGAAGGTATTTGGACTTAAATTTTAAGCAGACGGAACTAAACAGGAGGTTCGGATTTACAGTGGATTGTTTCTGACTTTGACTCTGAAATATACTAACATCTTCTTTACTTTGTGGTGATTTAAAGTGAGAGAAAATGGCTGCGGACTTGCCGTTTCTCTGGAATACTTTCGTTTGTTTTTTTTTTACTTTCACCTTTTTTTTGGCTACTGACTGGAAAGAGATATATTGTTACTTCTCCGGCTCTGGAAAGTTTTAGCTGCAATGAATTTGTGGTGTATACTGGCTGGTGATATTAATACTGCTATCCTTTTGGATTAATGAAGTATATTTAAAGAAATTTGGAAGTTTTAAAATGGCTGCGGATCTGAGGAAAAAAAGAGTGAGAAAGAAATTTTTCTTTTTGGTTGCTGAGTGGATCTCACTGAAAATGTCTTTACTCTTCATTATGAATGACCTACAGAATGTTTTGATGCAAGCAGTCAAGCAATACAGTGTGGAAGTTAAAAATTTATGTTTTAAGAGATTGGAAGAAGCATATGGAACTGTGACATCTGCTCTCCAGAAGTTTATAGTTTCAGATTACATTGAGCAACGGGTGGATGAAGTATGTGAAGAAGATGTCTTGGAAATATTCCAAAATGATATGCCATGTTATGGAGATTTGGAAAGTGAAAAGTTTGAAAAGCTGGGAAAAGAAGCGGTAATAGACTTGGTTATGGTTTGGGTGTGCCTCCCTAGTGAAATTTTGAGAAAAAAAGGTTTATATAGAATCCATTTATGGGTCGTACACCAGAGAAAACCAGCTGAAGATGTTGCTGTTTGTGCTCTTGGAAGAAGTTTACAGGCTTACTATAAAACGTAAAAGGTGGAAAATGTACTGATTATGAGGTTGATTTTGTATCAGTGATGTGAAAATGAATGAAATTGGGGGGAGATGTAAAATGGAGAGCTGGGTTAGAAGGATTGTTTTTGAAGCTTATCTTTTTAAAATTTTGGATTAGCAATATAATAAGATGAATGAAGTAGATGATTAATGATATATAATTATAAAGGATTTATGATTATTGTAATGAGAAATGGTAAAGTTTAATCTTTAGATATTTGGATTGGGGGAAGTTGGATAAGTTATAAAATGTAAAAGGTGGAAAATGTACTGATTATGAGGTTGATTTTGTACCAAGTGATGTGAAAACGAATGAAACTGGGGGGAGAAGTAAAATGGAGAGCTGGGTTAAGGATTGTTTTTGAAGCTTATATTTTTAAAATTTTGGATTAGTATTATAAATAAGATGAATGAAGTAGATGATTAATGATATATAATTATAAAGGATTTATGATTATTGTAATGAGAAATGGTAAAGTTTAATTTTTAGATATTTGGATTGGGGGAGTTGGATAATTATATTATATTATGAGTTTTGGTGTTAAAATAGAGTTTTTTTATTATTTGAGTTAAAGTTTTTTTTTAAGGATTGTTTTTGAAGCTTATATTTTTAAAATTTTGGATTAGTATTATAAATAAGAAGAATGAACTTATATGAATGTTTTGAAGTAGATGATTAATGATATATAATTATATTATTTTAAAGGATTTAATTTTTATATTTAATGGGATTATTATAATGAGAAATGGTAAAGTCTAATTTTTAGATATTTGGATTGGGGGAAGATGGATAATTATATATGAGTGTTGGTGTTAAAATAGTATAATTTTTTTTCTTTATTCGAGTTAAAGTTTTTTTCTTATATAATTGATTGCTTTAGGGTGTGTTAGTTCTGGGAAGTCGGGGAGGGGAGGTGATTAGGGGGAAATTATAATTTGATGTATTTAATTATTATAGGTATATAATGGAATTATATTAATAAGAGGATATACTCGGCTGGTACCCCAAGTTGCACTCGATGAGGTGGTTAAGAAGGCGAAGGGGATGTAGAGAGGTGGTAAGAAAAGGAGGAGAGGTTGTGGGTTTAGGGGGAGGAAGGAGAGGTAAAGTGGATGAGAGTGGAGGCAAGGCGGGGACTGCCGAGTGTATCCGAAAATGTTTTGAGTATTTTTATTGTTTGTTGGTGTATATACATGCATCATTTGTATTTGTTGTTTTAATTGAAAAATTAATTAAAAAAATTATTACAAAAAAAAAATAAAAAAAAATATAAATGCATTTCTATGACAAAGCAAAACTGAAGCTACTTTTCCAATTCTGTTAAGACAATTAAATAAAAACTGAGCATCCAAATAAAAACACTAGGGAAAAGCACCAAGCATCAACTCCTACAATTAAATTATTATAATTACATTTAGCATAATTTGAAGGTTGTCCAACATACTCACCAACCAAAGAAAATTGAATCCATATGTAAAAATACATAAATAAAATGTAAACCTCCACCTAGAATTAAAAAACAAAAATATATGACATACAAACATTGATCTAATAAAAGCTAAAAACACCTTATTAAAAAGTATATCTGTCTTCATGCTAAGAGAAAATGTTTGCCCAATGAAACTTTCAGATTCAAAATGTCTTCAATTTTTGAATTTTTTTATTATTTATCAAATAGCTTTCCATTAGTGCACAGAAGATGGAGGTCAAATAAGAGTCCCACTCACCTATGGTACATATCTTGGGGAAGCAGTCATTGAGGAAGAGAGGCAGAAACCATAGAGGTAGCAGGCAGGAAGGCAAAATGCTCAGATACTATAGTGATACAAGCCATGCATTAAAAAAGTGAGAAAATAAATTTAAGTAGGATAGAAAAGAGACAAGAGTCTATAAAAAAGTCAAGTGAATGCTTTGGAAAATAACCTCAGACAGTAAAAGGCAACTTGATAAAAGACACAAATCCTGCAAAGAAATAGATAAGATGCTTTTCTAACTGTAAATTCTACTGAATAACTCAGAGGAGATGGCATTAACAAACTAAGATATACACAGTTTTGATAATGTGAAAGAGATCTAGATAAAGGATTGTGTCTGGGGTCTTTACCACTACAAGTATCTCTACTGGTATAAATGTTATAAATATATATTTTTTGTATTATGCATTACTAATTCTAAGGTCTGAAATTCAAGGACTATTTGATATTTACTTTTAGAATGAAGAATTGCAACTATTTGAATTTGAATTCTACACAAACCTACATGCTCTCACAGAACTTTGTAAGGGTGCTTGGTTTATCCTGGTTCCTCCGGTGACGAAACCACCGCTGGATTTTTCGGACATCCCAGTCTAGCTGTTTTGATAAACCTTCTAATCGTCTTGCATCTGGATACTAGGAAATGATCAAACAGATATAAAAAAGCTTTTTCTTTTGGTTCTTATCAATTTTCTAAAATAGGTTCTTCTCATTTCTGCTTAATTGTCCTTCAGTGTGCAACCTGCTGGATATTATCTAGAACTGTACATTTTGCTAGGAAAGGCAAACAGGAAATATTCAGTTTGAGAAACAAAATCCTTGCATAAATGTACTGGGAAAAGTTCCAACTATGTTCAACTACAGGTAGTCCTTGACTCATTGAGCCCAAAATTTCTGTTGTTAAGCAAATTTTGTGAGTTTTGCCCCATATTATGACCTTTCTTGCCATAGTTAAGTGAATCACTGCAGCAGTTAAGTTAGTAACACAATTGTAAAGTGAATCTGGCTTTCCCATTGATTTTGTGTGCCAAAAGGTCACAAAAGTTGATTATATGATAATGGGGCACTGCAACCCATCATAAATATGAGCCAATTGCCAAGCATCCAAATTTTGATCACGTGATCATGAGGATGCTGCAATGATCGTTAAGTATGAAAAACACTTATAAATCACATTGTAAATTTGAATAGTTATCAAACCAACGGTTGTAAGTTGAGAACTACCTATACTGTATACCAGGGGCCACCATCCTTCTTGGATTGGCGGCCCAGTGGGAGGGAGGGGCAGGTGCCTTACGTGCGTATGCGCAAATGTGACTGTGGCCACACGTGCATGTGCTCGTACAAACAGGCTGCGAGAATGCGCACCATGCAAACGGGGCTGCGAGCATGCGTGCAAGGCTCTCAGTGATGGCGTTTGTGTGAGGTTTGTGGCGCCACCTCTGCCAGGCTCGTGGCAATGCTACCACCAGCGCGAGGCCTGCAGCATGGCCTGCAATGATGTCACCACGGCGTGAGGTTCGCGCCGCTACCCCTGCGTGAGGATTGCACTGCGGCCCGCAGCAATGATGCCCTGGTGTGAAGCTCGTGCCGCCACCCCCGCATAAGGATCGCGTCACGGCCTGCAGCGATCCCACCCCAGCGTGAGGCTTGCGCCACCACCCCTGCGCGAGGATCATGCTGTGGCCCACCTGCCGCTTGCGGCACTGCCGCCGCCTGCACAAGCTTCATTGCAATGCCGCCACCTGCATGTGGCATGCTACTGCCCATGGCACTGTTCATGGCAACACCGCCGCCCACGCAATACTAGCGGCGTTACAACCACCCGCACAACACTCGTGGCAATGGTGGTACGAGGGGGGCTGAGCACACGCACTTGCGCATGCACTGCCCAGCTACTCACATAGCCCGGCGGTCAAGAGGCCTCGGCCTGGTAGTGGGCTGCGGCCCATAGGTTGGGGACCTCTGCTGTATATTCATACTGCTGAAATCTATCTTTTCTCCACAATTACAGACACTTTTCCAAGTAAATCATTCTAATTACTGTACCTGAAATTTTGTCAGCAAAATCTGGATGTGAAGCTCAGGCAGAAATGTGGTTTTTTGTTTTTTGTGTGTTTTTGTGTGTCTGGAGGTGGTTTCAACTCCCTTTTTTGCACTGGGTAAAAAAAAACGTATTTCTCTACAAGGCAGTGCTAGCTTTCATATATATCATAAACAGTATGAAGACTATAGATGTGCAAAAGAACCGCTGACTGTATGTCAGGCTTGCCCCAGCTAGGTCCTTAGGAAAGAAAGACCCTCAACTCCATTTGGTTGAAATGACAGGTTCTTATACTAAGGATTAGTGGTTGCAAACAAAGCAAGGCTAGAACTAAGGTTTCATGTGCAGAGACTACAAAGTTTTCCCTTTCGTGGCCCTCCTCCCTTGATCATATTGTCCTTTTCCAATTACATGCTGGTGCGATGTTTCGGGAACCGCTATGATGTTGGGCACTTCCTGCAACCGTTTCACATTCTTTCCCATGCCAGGTGTCTTGATCAATCTGATTTAACATGTCTGCTTTCTGTCAGTGCCATTCCCTCCCCCCCTTACATGCACCTCCTGCACATCTCCTCCCCCCCCTTTTACTGCTCTCACCTCCCTCCATTTATGACAAGACTCTGGCAAGCTTAGCAAAGTATAGTGAAGATGGCAGATCTGACACTGTATTTGCATGTTCCACATAAGCAGAAAGAATACTACATAAATCTTCCTCTCTTTTGTCCCCGGCATCCCTACCAATGCAGCTAGAGATCCTTGATTAAAAAATAATTAGTTATTAAATTCTGACAATATTTATTGGCCTCTTACAACGCACTGATACAATATGAATCTGAGGGTGAGCGAAAGCAGGAAATAGGCAATAAAAAAACAAAACAAATTAAGATGGGAATTAAAAGATAAAAATATTACTTAGACCAACTTAAAAGAATTTTAAATAATTAAAAGCTTACATACTTCTTCCATATTACAATTAAACCATAAGAAAAGAATACTGAACCATTGCCCCAAGGGACTAAAGTAGTATGCAATATAATACTGCAAAACAATCTCATAATAACAATCTGACAATCTGACAATCACTTACTTTAGTGATGGAGGTAAACACTTTTTCTAAAATTGCATTGGGTTGCTGTCTGTGAGGTCCACTGTCTTGAATGTTAACATGCACAGCACAGGGTTTGGCAATAAACCTGGGGAGCCAATTCCAGAGAAACAATCATACACAAAATAATACCAATATTGTGTAAAGGTAATGTGAACATTTAAACACTCTCAATTACATAGTTGGACACCGCAGTAATAACTACATGGTTAAGAGCTCACCCACATGAAATTTAAAATGTTAAAATTTCAGTATATTTCTAAAGATTTGAAAAATGAAACAACTTTTCTAAAGCCTCAATTATTTGGTTGAAATGTTATGAACCACCAACTATACCTAATCATTTAATTAATAATCCTTTGATACATTACACCATGGGTGTCAAACTCGCCACGTCACGTGACGTGTCGTGACGTATCACGACTTTTTTTGCATTGCCAGAGCTGGGGTGGGCACGGCCTCCATATGATGAAACTGGTCCGCACGCCAGCAGTTTGACACCCCTGCATTACACAGTCTACTTGATGATTGTAATGATACAGTGTAATATCCTGTCTAAAACAAGAGTTTTAAAGACAATTTACTTCACCTTCATGGGCAAAAAAGGGATGAAGTTACATAAACAGCCTTTCCAAGTAATGTGCTTTTTAACAATGGCACTTGATAATAGTGGGAAGATCCAAATGAAGCAGTTCTATCCAAAACTATGTAGTGCATTTAAATAATAAATTGTGTTTGGAATATAAGGAGACTCTATAATAGTCTGCAGAGGGCCTATGTCTAGCTATGACATTTTGCTCCTGCTGCAGTTTCCAAAGACATTCCAGAGAGCCTTTCCTTAAAATATACCCTTAAAATATATCTTGCTTTCTGCTTTTAGTTTCTGTTTCTTTGTTTCTGCTGCTTTAAGGTGGGAACTGATGTAATTCTTATTGCTGCCCTTATTATGTTTTGAATTGGCTTTAACTTACTTGTGGATGTTTTAATTTTTGACCAATATAGACTGTAAGTTAGTGAGAGTTGTTTTGATTGCAGTTAATATAGACATGCTGTTCCTTCATATATGCCTATTACTCTCTTTTGGTCCTGTCTATTCTTCTTGCATAAAATATACTCTAAATCAGTGGTTCTCAACCTGTGGGTCGGGACCCCATTTGGGGTCGATCGACCATTTCATGGGGGTCGCCAACAAGGCTGTCCGCCATTTTTTTTTGTCTGCCATTTTTTTTGTCCGCCATTTTTTCCCCCTTTTCCAGCGGGTGCCTTACCTCCCTTGGGCTGGGCCAGCTGGTGGTCGGCCTGCTTCGTCTCTGCCGCTTGCCAGCTATGCCTCGGCCGGCGCAGGGGGCGGAACCACGCATGCGCAGTGCTCCCGGGCAGGGAAAGTCCTTGACTTACGACCGGTTGGGTAGTCCTCAACTTACGACCGGTTTAGTCCTCGACTTACGACCGGTTTAGTCCTCGACTTACAACCGGTTGGAGTCGCGGCATTAAAAAGGTTGAGAACCACTGCTCTAAATCCTTGTAGTCCACTCATGAAATTCATCCCACCAGCTTTCAATAATATCTGGTAAAACATGTTTGTCTTTCTGCATCAAGACATGTAGATCTTGTTTGTTTTCCATGCCCTGTGTATTTGTATAATAACAAGAGAATCTTTGGAACATATAACTTGACTATTCCTTCCTCTGTTCAGTGGTATTGTGCTGGTCTGGGCTTTTATGATCGCATTTTTCAGAGTTTCCCACGCCTCTTGAGTTGTTTTTCCCTTTGGGATTTTCATCCATGGGATATTTCCTAGGTTCTCTTTGAGTTTGTTAAAGTCAGCTCTTTTGAAGTTTACGACACTGGCTGGATTGTTTTCTATTGCTAGTGTTTGCATTAAATTCCAATATGATGTGGTCACTTTCACCCAAGGTTCCGGCAACTTCCTCTATCACTTCTTCTCTATTAGTAAGAATTAAGTCCAGTATAGCTTTGTGTCTAGTTCCCTCCTCCACCTTTTGGATGACAAAGTTGTCTGCTAGGTTAGTTAGGAATCTGTTTGATTTCCCACTTGCTGCAGAGTGTCTCCCAGTTGATATCTGGATAGTTGAAGTCTCCCATTACTACTGTGGTATGCTTCCTACATACATTTGTTAACTTGTTGGCAAAGAGTTCATCTATTTCTTCTGATTGTCATTTTTTTCTCTTTTATATTCACCCCTATACATTCTGGAGAGATTTTATCTTTGATCATGTGCATTTCTGTAGATATGTAGTGTTCTCCTACATACATAGTGCAACTCCCCCTCCTCTTTTTGTAGACCTGATTCTTTTGAATAATTTGTATCCATCCATCAGTCCATTCCATTCATAGATTTTGTCCCACTGGGTTTCTGTAATGCCAACTATGTCATACCCCCCTCGTGTACTATTGCTTCTAGTTCGCCCTGTTTGTTCCACAAGCTTTGAGCATCTGTATATAAGCATTTAAGACTTTTATGCCTTTCCGTGGATATGTTTCTTGCATCTCCTGATAGTTGTTTGAGTTTTTCTTTTTTCTCATCACTGCCTGCCTCATTGTTTGATTTGTTTTCTTGGGATTTATGATTGATTTTGGGTTCTAGAGATTCTGAAGGTTGGTCATCCTTCCCCTTCTAGTTTAAAGCCCTTCTGATGAGTTGGGCCAGTCTTTTTCCGAGTACATTTTTCCCTGTTTTCGTGAGGTGCAGCCCATCCCTTGCCAAGAGTCCTTCACATAGGAAATGCAGTCCAGGATCCAGGAAACCAAAATTTTCTTGGTGACACCAATCCTTTAGCCCAGGGCTTTTCAACCTTTTCACCCAATGTACCACTTTTAGGATACGGCAATATCCGAGTACCACCAGTCGCCTAGCAAGGTGTCAAAAACTTGATGACCCCCCCAAAAAAGGAAAAAAGTGATAAAGTACAGGTAGTCCTTGACTTACAACAGTTCGCTTAGTGACTGTTTGAACTTACAATGGCACTGAAAAAAGTGCCCTCCAAGCCATAGCCAAGCAAGACACCTGCCAGCGCTCTTCCTCCTGTCCGAGGTTTCCATTTTTGTGAGCATTTCTGTTGAGGATTGGCAGCAGGGGTGGGGTGGGGTGTGTGTGATTTTTATTTCCCCCGTCTGATGGGTGGTTGCAGCAGGTTTTGGTCACTTCACATGACCCTGGGACACTGTGACCATCATAAATATGAATCAGTTGCCACGCATCTGAATGTAAATCACAAGACCCTGCAGATAAAGCAACATTCCAGCTGATTGGTGCTTCTTCAGGGCTCAGCAAAGCGCCAGGATCAGCGCCGAGCCCCAGCTGGAGCCTGGCACTGATCCTGGCACTTCCACTGAGCCCTGACAGTCCCAAAGAAGCGCCGATCACCTGGAAAGCAGCACTGATCCTGGCACTTCCGCTGAGCCCTGACAGCCCTGCAGCTCCAGCCATCTCTCGCTCAGGCTTGTGCGGTGCTGCCACCGGTTCAGCTCATTCCCCTCCCCCGCTATCACTTTTCTAGGATGGTCGTGTACCACCTGCCAGGTGCCAATGTACCACAGGTGGTACCCGTACCACTGGTTGAACAGCCCAGCTTTATCCAATGGTTTATTTCTAGAATTCTTTTTTACCTCAATGGGCGTTGACCTTTCATTGGGAGTACATTGAGAACATTACATGCTCCTAGCTTAATTTTATTGCCTAATTGTTTATAATTTCTCATTATTGTATTCAGGTTCTTTGTTGTGTTGTTCTTGCCAATGTGGTGGAGGAGAAAGGGGTAGTAATTTGTAGTCCTAATTATTTTGGTTAGGTTCTCAGCCACATCTTTGATTTTTGCTTCAGGATATTTTGCTCCATTCTGTATTTGTAAGTCAAATTCAAGTCTTGTTTTCCTTTAGTTGTAACCTTTAGTTCCTACTGTTTCCCTCAGGATCTTGTTTAACATTCAAAATCTCATCCTACCATAGTCTTTAAAAAAAGAATTCAAAGGAGAATTCTTTGATGTGGGAAGATTTCTTATAATTAATTCCAAAACCTTGTTTCAAATCTGTCTCAATCTGTCGTCTGTTTGTAACGTTGTAAAATCAATGTTCTAATTACACTTTTGCTGTTTATTCCAAAAGAATTTAAGTTCTTAAACTTGTATTTAAGGATTGAAGGAAACTCACCCTGTGATTCAAACTTGCCAATAAACATATTTCTAATACCTGAAAAGAAGTTAACCAGTAATTTCCAAAAGTGATTAGAAAAGGAATGATGTGTATTTAACAATCATATCAATATAAAGCTTCTTTTCTAAGTGATCATCTTAATTACTTTGTCATAAGTCCTGTTTTCAAATACTATGTTAAATACTAAAATAAATACTAGAAAAATGTTTCTATTCAATTGTTATCTATCATAATATTAAGAAATGTACTAATTTAAGGTTGGTTAAAGAGAATATTACTGGAAGAAGAGAAAATCAAAGAAAACTACTATGTGGATTATGGAAATATAGAAATTAATTGTTATGGATTATTTTTAAATGTAAACCCAGATAACACGCTGTTTACCAAATATTAAGGTGACTATGTTAAAAAAAATCAATAAAATATATTAAAAAAGAAAAGGAATGGTGTGAACCCATTGACCTTCTTAAAGGTGCCAACTGCAATTTGAATGAAATATGCCCTCTCCCCGTCTCTCAGAACTGTCAATCCATCAGAGACTGCTGTTTTACAGTATCCTCATGAGGAGCAACTAAATGGAGTACTTGTGGGTGATCTCAAGTTGTCTCCTTGTCCAGAAAGGAATTACAAAAAGATTATCTACTTGCCAGCTGTGGTCATTGGCTCTGCTTTTACTGGAGCTGTCTTCAGTTTATGATTTTTCCCTGGAAGTCCCTATATGAAGCAGTATATCAGTGTAATGGGAGCAAAGATCGTTTGCTAGGATAAAAAGGTATGGAGAACTATAGCAAAGTTTGTCCCTATTAATTCCATTTAGTTCATTTTCTTTTGTTATGCCTTAATTTTTGGGTTTACTATTTCTTACTACAATGTTATGCTTTACATAACATTTCTTACCCCAAAAGAGAATAGCATGATGGAAGGCACATATTTGAGGTTACATTTGTAATCCCTTGGTTAGAATTTCAGTTAAAATTCCTAGAATAAATTTCAATAACCTCAGAAATGTAAATGATACCACTGTGATGACTGGAGGAAAGAAAGACTTAAGGAAGAAGGAAGTGCAAAACCTGGTCTGTTGCTCAATATTAAAAAAATAAGACTATGTTAATAGACAGACCAATCCAATGCACATAAGTAGAGAAGTAACAATGGACTTTGTCTTCATAAGTTCAAAAATTCACAGGAATGGTGACTTTAGCCATTAAGTAAAGAGAAGTTTGTTTCTTGGGAGAAAGATAGACTTTAGTGAAAGCCAGAGTTAGCTAAAACATTAAAGTGAAGAGTCATTATATGGTCAACAGAGCTATACATCATCAAGGCCAAAGTTATTCCCAATTGGAATATTTGACAAGAAATAGGCACCACCACAAAGGTTAAATTAAAAAAATATATTCCTTTCTATTGTGGTGAAGGAGAAAGCTTATGTTTGGGATATATAATGTGAAGAAGGCAAGAGTCATAAGAGCCTTAAGCATGGTTGGAAAAAAGTAAAGTGTTCAGAAAAGAGGCTGACAGGAAACAAGATGGGTTGATTTTACCATTCACAACACAATCATAACCTTACAAGAACTCAAATAAATAATTACTGAGACAATCTTCATGAAATACAGACCAGTATCCAACTATGGTTGGACAGATAACAGGTTTAGTAATCTTTTTTTAATCAGAGTGAAAAAAATATAAGAAAATACTCATTTTTAGTATCACAACTGAACCTGTTGTCCTGCAAATACACTTCTTAGTTTTCATCCTATCTGTAAATCCACTTTTTGTTGTTTACCACAGGGAATCAGAAATCTTTACCCTTTTACCACTAACCATACAAAGTTCCATCAGCAGGTCTAGACTTGTCTTTTGATTTTCTCTGTATTGATCTGTAAAAGAATGGACTGCAGCATGTTTTATAAGGCTCCCATGGCCACTAGAAAAGCTGTTTCAAGCTGTCACTGCTGATGAAGTATCTGTACCTGTGTTAAGGAAGTTTCTCAGTCATCCAGGTAGAGTTGCCCGGAAGTTGAGCCATGGCAATTGCACTTTTCTTGTTAGTGTAAAAGGTTTCACTGCTTATCTAAAACTGAAGAAGCTACTTAAATAAGCAGCTAAACCTTTTGAACTAACAAAAAAGAAGACTACCTGCCATGGCTCAGCTCCCAGATATCTGTACATGTGTGCATTTATTTTGCACAAGCAAAATGTAGCCAATGTATGTACTAATAGAATCTCCTACTAGGGTCTCTTACTAAAAGCACATTATATGCTTTAATATAACAATATATTGTCAACAGGAGAAATGCTTTATCAAAAATCTGTAACTTCAGCTTTGCTTATATTTACTTCAGTATGGAGACAAACTATATTAAATGATATGAGCACACATTATTTTTAAGGTTAAGCAAATTTCTCCAGCAAAGTGTTTTAAAGATTTTTTTATACAAAATAGTACGCATTTCTTCCAGACCCCAAAGAGAGAAATGTTCATAGAAGTGTCTGGGAAATAAAATAGGTATGTATTTTGTATTACAACAGTATAACTATTGGCCACTAGGAGAGACTAGATGGCCAGTTTCATTCATGTTGGTCCTTGTGAAGAGGCCTAAGCAGCCCTGAAGATTAAGTGTTATATGTACTGTATGAACAACCCTTTTTTTTTCTTTTTAAATGAGGGCTTCTTATGCCTCACAAGTTACAAAATGAACAAAATCTGTTGTCTAATGCCTCCCAGTGGTCAGTAGTGATAATCACTGTACAGTAATAAAAAATATACAACCCTAGCTCTGGAGGAGAATTCTTGAAGCTTCTAGTAGGAAGTCCAGAAAAATTACCACAATTAGCTCTCCTCTGAGAATGGAAACAAATAGGTTATATCACTCATAGCCTACACATTAAATTTTATACATAGACTATGTATATAGCACATGGCGTCATAAAGCCTTCTGCAATCAGTCAAGAGAAAATTGTAACTGCTCTTTTTCAGCATCCTTAGAAAGACAGAGTAACTTTTACAAGCTGAGTTTAACAACATTAGTTATTGCAAACTACAATATCACATATAGCAGAAATATGTCACAGAGACCACTGCAGCAGGTTTGTTCATAAGGTTGTCTGTCTTTGACAATTATCTGGCAACTCGGAATTGCACTGAATATGTCATAAAATTTAAAACAGCTATATCATGGGATTCCAAACAGTTTGCAGTATGCTTCTGAGATTTATTCATCTATACCTACAAATCAATAGAGCGTAAAATGCTGGTTCTGATATGTAAAGGCCTAATAATATGTTCTACAAATGAGATTCCACTGTGAGGAATTGTTACAAATGCATCTTATTCTGAAACGGTACGTTGCCAAAGGCATCTTTCCCCTTTGTGTGAATGTGAAGGTGGAGGGGATAACAGAGAGACCAATCACAGAGAGAAATCAGGGCCTTTTTAATGTTCTGACTTCAGAACTTTTTCCTTGAAGACATTTGTTAAGTGAGTTTTGCCCCATTTTTACAACCCTTCTTACCACAGTTATTAAATGAATCATTGCCGCAGTTAAGTTAGTAACACGGTTGTTAAGTGAATCTGGCTTCCCCATTGACTTTGCTTGTCAGAAAGTTGCAAAAGATGATCACATGACCTTGGGACACTGCATCTGTCATAAATATGAGTCCATTGTCAAGCATATGAATTTTGATCACGTGACCATGGGGATGCCACAACAGTTATAAGTGTGAAAAACAGTCATAAGTCACTTTTTTCAGTGCTGTTGTAACTTTAAATAATCACTAAATACATTGTTGTAAGTCAAGGACTACCTGTAATGGGTGCATTAAGTTAATGTGTGTGGTGTGTGTTGTTTTGATCTTTGATCTTTATTATTCTTCAATCAAAAATGACAAATGCAAATTCAAACAATGAAAAAAAATTACAATATGTCAGGGACAATAGGTACATTGTTACACTTACACACATCCTCTTAGGAACCTCTTAAATATGAGGTGAGGTCCACAGAAGTTAAGAGAATTAAAACTATGAGAGTCAGTAGCCGAGACAACTAAATCGGGTAAGATATTCCAGACTTTGACAACTCTGTTACAACTCTGATTTTTTTAACAATCAAATTTAAACTTTTAACATTGTAGGCTGAACTGAAGGCTGATCAATCATTGAATAACCTAAATGAAAAAAATTTAAGAGCCCATACTATAATAGCAATATCAATAATACTTCATGGTACCAATACTGACTCATGATCAGCACAGTTGCTTATGAAAATACCCAAGTGTATTAACTTATCCGCACAACTGGAGGTTTCCTAATTTCCTAAGGAAACTCAGGTCAACATGCAGATGTAGTGTTTTGCTCGCAGTTGGGCAATGCATTACCTCCCTGTTCCATAATAAGTTAAGAACGATTAACATATTGTATTCTTCCTTAGTGGACAAGATCTAATTTAATGAGGAATAAGATAGTATGCAAAATATTTGCCATTTTTTCTTCTGTTTAAACAAAACAGAAAAAGCAATCTTGACACTTTCCACCAGATAGATTTTAATAAAGATATAATAACTATTTTATCTCAATGGAAAACTTCTAATTAGCTCTAAATAAAAACAAGAAGCAGTTTGGTGCACTGGCTAAAGTGGTGACCTAGAAACCAGGAAACCAATTTCTGTGCCTGCCTTAGGCATGAAAGCCAGCTGGGTTACTTTGGGCCAGTGTCTCTCTCTCTCTGTCTCTCTCAGCCCAGCCCACCTCAAAGAGTTGTCAGGAAAATAGGAGACAGAAGTATTAGGTATCTGTTACTTGAGTTAAATATAAAAAGGCAGGATAAAAATCTAAACATTAAACTTGAAAAAACAATAATATATACATTTAAAAATGTAAATAAATAAGAGATACTCTTTCCCAAGCAGTAAAGAAACTTTAGAGGAAAATAATTCCAAGAAGCAAGAGAAGGTCGTGGAACACAAAGATTAAAAGAATTGCAACTTTTGTAGCAGTCCTCTACATTTATAATTATGTTTGTGCATTAAGGGATCTTCCTGAAGCTTTAAAAAATATTGTGAAGTTTTTTTCCTATATCAAAAATACTGTATTGAGTATGTTTCATAATAAAATAACAAATCTCCATTGTCTTACGAAGGGAAAAAAGATCTTTAGTCATCTCAATTAATGTACCATTCAAAAAATGAAGTTTCATAACAAAATATTTTTCTAACACCGAAAATGTAACTGCCTTTATAAAAACTGTGAAACAAATTGCCAGTGTAAGCCTAAATGCAGCAGGCATGTGGGAAACAATTATTTTGTTATAACGAGCCAAAAGTAAGAATATCATTCACATAAAGCTAAACATTAAATCATCATAATTATAGAAGGAAAAGCAATAAAGGCAGCAGAATTCAGCTCAGTTGCAAATTATCAGTACCACAAGTCCCTTCTATATTCTGGCAGATTTCTAGAACTGGTGAAAAAGAACAGTGAAATATAATGAATCAGTATGACTACTATGATATAGATGTATAGGAGAGGAACTAAAAGGAAATTAATATGGTTTTATATTTTCTAGTGAGTATGAATAACTATATGCATAAAATTCCCTTTCAAGATAAGCAACACTATGTAAGTGCAGGGAAGGTATAAGAAGAAATGAGGAAAAAAATCAAATCATAAGCTAAAAACAATGAAAGAAAATACTAAATCTACTGTGCACCAACACCATTCGCTACATGTTTCCACACCCTTCTATTCCAACCAAAGTGCTGAAGCTGCTTTCCCAAGATTTCAGTTTGATGACTGAAAATAATGGAAGGAAACAATACAGCTCAGCAAAGTTGTTATATATTAGTTGATTTAAGTATAGCATCTCTGTTATGTTGTTACCTGATAAAAGCCTTTCTCCTACAATGTATTGAAATCAGTTTCAGAATAAATAGAAGTTATTTGAAAAATTCAGCTGGATACAAATAGCTCTATCAAATTTTAATAATAAATGTTGTACTTTTCCAAAGAAAACTGGCTTCAAAATTTTCAGTACTCCTCACAGTGTGTGCATCAGAGAGGAATCTCTAGCCCTTGGGATGTTGCTAAACTACGACTCCCAGGAGTCCTTATTATCTGGCTAGGATTGCTGGGAGTTGCCATTCATGCCATGGATCATTCATGTGAGTGGGGGGAAAATCATAAATATGAGTCAGTTGCCAAGCATCTGAATTTTGATCAATGAACATTGGGATGCTGCAACAGTTGTGTAAAAAATGGTCATAATTCATTTTTTTCAGTGCCGTTGTAACCAAACAATCACTAAACAAATTGTTGTATGTTGAGGACTGCCTGTATATTTATTACTTCTAAAAGTACAGCTTGATTTACACTAATAAAAATAACATAAAACACATTCAAATACTTGAGAAAAACACGTGCTCAGTCCCAGACTAGAAAATAAAGCGATTGCCAATCCAGTTTAAACTACAGTTAACAGTCCACTTATAGCTGTTGTTTATGAATCATTGTTTGCCAAGAAATGTTCTCTGGTGCTTGTCAAAGCATTCTGTAAATCACTATTTCAAGTAATCATGAATACATTTATTTTATTCCAGACATATTTCGGGAACAGGACATTTTTAACACAAAAATTAATTCTTACATCAGAAAAGCTAACACAAGGAAGAATATAAAGGTAGGACAGTGTCTCAGTTCTCATAAACCAAACATTCAGACTGAAAACAGGAAAATAGGATGAATCCAACTGTGAATTCTGTGTTGCTGTTCTGGGCCAAGGTGCCCACAACCACCTTGGCCCAGAACAGCAAGTATTAATAATAATAATAATAGTAAAGTTGGAAGGGACCTTGAAGGTCATCTAGTCCAACCCCCTGCTCAGGCAGGAAACCCTATACCATTTCGGACAAATGGCTGTCCAGTCTCTTCTTAAAAACTTCCAGTGTTGGAGCATTCACCGCTTCTGGAGGCAGGTTGTTCCACTGGTTAATTGTTCTCACTGTCAGGAA
>NW_015386358.1:495680-510085 GCF_001527695.2 Protobothrops mucrosquamatus | reverse complement strand
GTTAATGTTTTCTGTATCTATCCCTGTTTAATCATTTCCGTTCTGCCCTGATTTTCAGCACATAACTAATCTTAAAACACTGGCAAACTCAATGAAGGGGGGGGGAGAAACCCCCCCACTAAGGACACAATCTTTTAGTCTGCAACCTATCTAAAACTATTTTTAAAAAACTGACTTCACCTTCGTAAATAATGAATGTTGAGTCAAACAGCAGAAGTCTACACAGACAGATTCAGTTGCAAAGTACAACTGGGAACACACTCGAGTTCAAATTCCCACTTCCCCGTGAAGGTCTAAGGTCAGCTGCAAGCCCTTCTCTCACTCAGCCCATCTTTATCAATCCAGGATTGGTGCAGCGTTTAAGATAAAGATGTGAGCTAGGAAAACCTTCCCTGCCTTCCTTTGGCATATCGAAACTAAATAAACGAATAAATAAGATTATATCTGCAGAGCGGGCTGAGCTCTCGGTCGAACACCGTCAGAGGAGAATCTGGTAACACGTTTCCGACGGATCACGGTTTGTGAAATTTCGCCAAACGTTAAGTGAAGACTTGTCATTCGGAAGAGCTTCTCCGAAGCTTTGCTCCCATAGACCCGACAACGTCGAGCCGCACAGGCTGCACCGTGGCCGCCTCGAGCGAAGCCACTGACAGGCCGGGAGGAGGGACCGCTCCGCGGCCCCGGGAGGAAGAAAAACCCAGCCTCGCCCGGAGCCTCTCGCACTCAGAGAAGGAAGTCAGAGTCACCCACAACCGGAACCGGGAGGGGCGGTCAGGCGGAAGCATCCCCCCCCCACCCAAACATCATCCCGTGGGGCAAGGTCCGCCGGCCACGGCCGCCCCAGGCTCCGCTATCGCACACCCGGCCCTGCCTTCTCTGGCCACCTCCCGCAACCGTACCTCTCGAAGAAGTGCCTTAAGACCAAAAGGCCGGCCGCTAGCGGGAGCGCCGCCAGGAGGTGGACGGCGCGGTACCCGTCGTTCTCTCGCTCCAAATCGGCCCAGGTCACGTTGGCCGGAAACCAGAAGCGCTCGTTCCACAGCCAGGCTGCCAAGACCTCCATTTTCCCCCACTCGCCGCCCGCCCGGGCTCCTGCTCGTCCCAGCAGCGGCCGCCGCCACCAGAGTGCCCTGACTGCCACCGGCGAGAGGGAAAAAAGGCGGTAGCGAACGAGGGGGCGGGGCCTGGGCAGTCCCCCGCCCATCTGGCTTCCCGGAGAGGTAGTCAGGCCGACGCCCCTTTCCTCACCCCTTCGGTACCGTTAGGAACGGCAGAGCGCATGCGCCTCCTTGAGGCTAGTTTAGCGGGCGGGAGTCGAGAAAGTTTGAGGCTGGAGGAGCCGGGAGCAAAGCCGGGCTGAGGAGCAAAGGGAGGGGCTCCCGCCGACCAACTGAGGCGGGGATTGGTGTGTAGCCCGCGCAGGTGGGCGGTGGGGTCGGCCGATCTTGTCTGAGTTCCGAAGTTGCAGCAGGGTTGCAGCTCGAGAAAAGATGGAAGCGTGGGGGGGGGGGAAACCGTCCGTGGGAGTTGGATTGTCTTGGCTTCTTCCTTTTATGGTTTTAGCTGTTCCACCCAATTTGATAAGCGGTTCCTCTCACTACTTCATTCAAATTATTAATAAAACCCTCGGAAAGTAGAGGAACCGCTGCTGAATCGCACGATGCATCCCTTTATATCCTCTCCATTGTGAACCCCTGATGAACGTCTATGGGCGCGACCTGGGCCAGCCACGTGGCTGCTTCAGTATGTCTTCGAGTTCACGCTCCGGTCATTGGTGCCTTCCGAGTTTGGGACCAAGCTCCAAGAGCACCAAGGCCACACTTGGAATACTGCATCCAGTTTTGGTCACCACGATGTAAAAAAGATGCTGAGACTCTAGAAAGAGTACAGAGAAGAGCAACAAAGATGATCAGGGGACTGGAGGCTAAAAGATGAGGAATGGTTGCTGGAATTGGGTACGTCTAGTTTAACGAAGAGAAGGACAAGGGGGGACATGATAGCAGTGTTCCAATATCTCAGGGGCTGCCACAAAGAAGAGGGAGTCAAGCTATTCTCCAAAGCGCCTGAAGGCAGGACAAGAAGCAACGGGTGGAAACTAACCAAGGAGAGAAGCAACCTAGAACTAAGGAGAAACTTCCTGACAGAACAATTAACCAGTGGAACAACCTGCCTCCAGAAGCGGTGAACGCGCCAACACTGGAAGTTTTTAAGAAGAAACTGGACAGCCATTTGTCCGAAATGGTGTAGGGTTTCCTGCCTGAGCAGGGGGTTGGACTAGATGACCTCCAAGGTCCCTTCCAACTTTATTATTATTATTATTATTACTACTACTACTACTACTCTCTTCTATTGGAATCCACACTTATTTAACTTGCCCATAGGTTATAGGGTAAATGCTTGGCTGGAGTTAGATTATTTCTGTGTGAATATGCGCACACCTTTTTTAAATATTTAGTTTATAATTCCCTATCAAAGTGTGCAGATGAGATACATTTGCTTTTATTAAAGTTCTAGACTACTCATCTCATTTTATTAAAGGTGATATGTGAATCATCTTATTTTCTTTTTTCTTACAAAGCGTGGTTTAATTCAAATTTTAGGACAAATATTCATAAGTTGAAATAAGTTCCTTCTTTTTTATGTCTTTTAAACCAAAAATGTTTCAGAACTTTTGCAGATTCCTTTGGTATATCCACTAAAAAAAGTTTGTCTTTTTGTTTGCCACTAATACTGAAATCCTTCAACACCTTAACCAAACTCTTTTGTGCAGTTAATTTCCTGTTATAATAGTTTTACAATTCTCTTGGGGAATAAGATATCCATCAATGCCGAGACTTCTGGTCCTGTGTGGTAGTGACTGGTCGTGGGCTTGTGGACCCCCACACCCACACGGCTAACTTTCGTCCTGCCTGGAGACCCTAATGAGTCCCAGCTGCCCCAGAGAGACAGCGAAGAAAGAAGGGTGTCCCGACAACTCTGGAATGACAGTGGTCATTCCGTTCGTCTTGGGGAAAGCCTTCTAACCCGACAGGAGAAAAGCTGTATTTCATTGATCAGCCCAAGCTACTTGTAACCAGAGTCCAAAAGAACTAACCAGCACTACAGTAAACAGCGTGCTTGAAACTGGGTGAGGAATCTGATTTTCCCTTTTCTATCCTACACTTAATTTCCTGAAAAAGATCCCCGAGAAGCAAAATACCTCTGAAAGTGAAGGAGGGGGACTTCCACCCCATCCTTATACTAACGGAAGCGGTGAATTAAAATTTCTGTGGAGGATCAAAATATATGGTAGTGAAATAAATTTATAAACTTGAAAGCTAAAATTTAACTTTGGACAAGTTTAAGATTGTTGAATGGTTAAGACTCTCATTTTAAAGACCATTGTTCATATTGAAAACTAAATAGATGCTGACACCTAGTGATGGATGAAAATTATGACAGCTATGATTTCCATATAGAGAACTTGCCAAAACCTGGGAAAAGCTAATCTGTGTTTGTGACCTTCAAAGCTTTAATAATAAAGAACAGCTGTGACAAAAAAAAGACAACAGCCTGGGCTGCAGACAAAGGGAGAATTATTAGCTTTAGGGGGGGGGAATCTTTTTTGAACTCTTTGGATTACAAATATCTATTTAACTGGGACGCTAGAGCTATTTGCAGATAAGAAGGAAAACTCCAACTTTTGGGCATCATGGATGTAGACAGAACACACCAAGAAAACATAAATGCCTCTCAGGAGATATATAGTATACTGCAATTAATTCAAATAACACTGAATTCAAATCACAAAGAAATCCAAAATAACTTTGAATATACAAATCAATCTATCTCTAAGTTAACTTTACAATAAATTTTTTTCCAGGAAACAACAATAGAGAAGGAGCAGGCAAAACAAATAAGTGGACATAAAATTGAAAATAGAGACTCAAAGATGGAACTTAACAAAGCAAGAAAACATGATTTAATTCTAGTGGGGAAAAATTTACAAGAAATGGAAAAAACAACTCATCCCTTAAGATTACAAAATAAATCTGAGGACAAAAAACAGTGGATAAAATGGAATGTAGAGATGTTGAAAACATCAGAGAGAAAGGAAGTGATAAGAGAAGCAAAGAAGGAGAAAGAGAAAAAGATTTTCAAGAAACATGGAAAGGCAAAAGCCTCACATAAAGACACTTTATTCAATTTACTTCTTATACCTACAGCAACAGTCATGAATATATGGAAAAACTTTTTGATTCAGCAAAACACATTGATCAAGAAAGATACTGATCAAAGGAAAAAGATCAAAGTGAAAATTAAGAAAATAGATGATGGGATCTGCCAGAGAGAATGTTTAAAAAAGAAACATTTGTTTGAATATGGTTAAAGAAATAGAAAAGATACTGAATACATATGTCATTCTAAGAGAGATGAATTCCTTAAATAATACTTTAGGCTCCTCCCCCCTTTTATTTTATTTCTTGATATAAGTAATATAATACTGCTGAAATGGCCTAGGTGGAGGAAATGTTTTAGATAATTAAATGTGTCTGAATTTAGGGAAATTATAATGTATAAAAAAGAAAAAAATGTTTCGAATAAGAGTTAAAGGATTAGATGACTAGACACATTAAATGGAATATTTAAAGATTAAATATATTTTTAATCATGGTTAAAAAGAATAAGAAATTTAGGGAATGAATATATATTAGCTTAGGAGGAATATATATTTTAAGTAGTTTACTTTTTTATGTTTCTTTACTCTTGCTCTTTTTTCCTTTTCTTTACTGTTTTTACCTATTCTTTAAGAAATGTAAAAGTGTTGAGATAGTTTATATGGGGAAAATGGATTTAAATCTTTAAATGTAATTATCTGTTGAGAAAATCTTAACTAGCAAGAATACTTTGAACTTTATGGGAGAAACAAATCTAAATAAGGACTGTAACAGGATATAAGATGAGGCAACCAGAATGATTAGATAGAAAAGAAATATTATATTGATGTGATCATTATTTCTAGGAATATTGGGAAAAATCATATATGTAACCGTTATTTATAAAAATAATAACTATTATTTCAAGGTTTGCAAAGAAGACATTTTGGGGAAAGGAGGAAATCAACTAAATGTACTATGTGGATTATGGATTATAGAAACCAATTGTTAATGATTTTTCTTTGCAAATGTAAACCCAGCTAACACACTGTTTACCAATTATTAAGTAATTTATGTTTTAAAAAATCAATAAAATATATGGGGGGGAAAAGATATCCATCAATGCCATTTGTAATGTCCATATCCTTCTCATTAAGTTTAATGTTCAAAATAATTAAAAAATGATCCATTACAACTTGGTATTCTGTAACTTCATTATCAATCCATCTTATGAAGAAATGTACCTAGTTAACAAGTTTAACAATCCAACGTTCAAAAACCTATTACAGGTTTCCATTTCATTCTTTATCCTCTAGCTCTCTCTAGTGTTCAATCTTCAAAGTCCCCCTATCTCCCAAATAATCACCATTTTCCTGTAGAAAAAATTCTTCTAATTAATTCAAAGCTATAATTTCAAATCCATCTGGACTCTTACAGATTCTGTTGTTAACTTTCCAAAGTCCATAATCTAAACACCTTTATGCTGCATATTCAAAAAAAATATTTCCAAAACTTTTAAATTCAAATTTGCACCATTTTCCTCTAAGGAGAGGGGGATTCACTTGATGAATACAACAAAACTTGCCAGTCTGAAGGGCAATTTCTCCAGTACAATAAAAAAATAATCCAAAAATTGATCAAGAAATGAGAGCCAGTCAAGCTTAATGTCAATAAAAGGCTGCTTTATCAGTGTGAACGATGGAATTGCAACTTCTAGCCACTCAATTCCAAAGAAGACTGCGAAAAAGGCAGATTCAGGCAATGGTCCACTCACAAGGAGCAATTGTCCAGATTTGTCACAATCATGGGCAATCTCAGCGATCTCTCCTACCTCTGGAGAGATTTTGCAGGCCTGGATCCAGCATATAGCTACAATTCTTGCAAATGCAGTCCCACACCATGGTGTGCACAAGTCTCCAAATTTGTTTCTGTCTTTCAGTAGCATGACCCTGTCTTCATTCAAAGTTCACATCAATGCTAGAAAAAATGGCAATTTCAAGATTTCTCCCTTGAACACAGTACGGATCAGATCTCATTCCTAGTCTTTGATTTATGTTTTAGACCAATCAGTTTAATATTAATACCTGGGAAGATCCTAGAAAAGGTAATCAAAAAACAGATCGGTGAACTAGAAGCAAAGAAAGTTATAACTAGTAGCCAGCACAGGTTTGTTAGAAACAGATCATGCCAAACCAATCTTATTTCATTCTTCGATAAAGTGACTAAACTAGTAGACCAGCGAAATGCTGTGGACATAGTACACTTAGATTTCAGTAAAGCATTTGATAAAGTAGACTACAACCTACTCCTTGGTAAGCTAGAAAAAGGTGGAATAGACAACATCACCATTAGATGGATCTATAGCTGGCTGGCACACCATACTCAACAAGTAGTCTTCAACAGCACTACATCCACATGGAGAGAAGTAAGCAGTGGAGTACCACAAGGTTCCGTCTTAGGCCCAGTACTCTTCAATATCTTCATCAATGACTTAGATGAGGGAATTGAAGGAGAACTCATCAAGTTTGCAGATGACACCAAACTGGCAGGAATAGCCAACACCCCAGAAGACAAACTCAGGATCCAAAAAGATCTTGACATACTTGAACAATGGGCCCTATCCAATAAAATGAGTTTCAATATGGAGAAAAGCAAAGTTTTACATTTAGGCAGGAAAAAATCAAAGGTACAAGTACAGATTGGGGGAGACCTGGCTTAAAAATAGTAACTGTGAGAGGGACATTGGAGTCCTAGTGGACAATCATTTGATTATGAGCCAGCAGTGTGCAGCAGAAGCCCAAAAAACCTAATACAATCCTGGATTGTATAAACAGAGGCATAGAATCAAGATCACACGAAGTATTAGTACCACTTTATAAAACCCTAGTAAGACCACACCTGGAATACTGCAGCCAATTTTGATTACCATATCACAAAAAAGATGTTGAGAATTTGGAAAAAATTCAGAGAAGAGCAACTAAGGTGATTAAAGGCCTGGAGACTAAAAGACCCGAAGAACGGCTGCAGGACATGGGTTTGGCTAGTCTAAAGAAAAGAAGAAAAAGGGGAGACATGATAGCAGCATTCCAGTATTTGAGGGGTTGCCACAAAGAAGAGGGGGCATGTTATTCACCAAAGCACCAGAGTGCAGGACAAGAAACAATGGCTGAAAACTGATCAAAGAGAGAAGCAACCTGGAATTAAGGAGAAACTTCCTGACAGTGAGAACAATTAACCAGTGGAACAGCTTGCCCCCAGAAATTGTGGGCGCTCCATCACTGGAGATTTTTAAGAGACTAGACAGTCACTTGTCTGAGATGGTATAGGTCCTCCTGCTTGAGCAGGGGGCTGGACTAGAAGACCCCCAAGGTCCCTTCCAGCTCTACTCTATTCTTTTATTTTCTATTCTTATATACTGCAAAATAACTACTATAGTACTTTTTGTTTTTCTTTAAATTGACACAAAGCAATGGCAAATAAACTTTATTGCATCCACCCTTCTTCTGGGGAAGTCTGTTCATGTGACCAGACAAGCCTTGTTCATTCGAGAAATTCCTGGTGGAGATCTTGTAACTAAGATTGTTCACAATCATCTCTCAGAACCATTCCATGTTATCAGTTAAGTCAATACATTTTGTTATCTGACAAGATGTTGGTATCAGCACAGCAAGGAATGAAATATGTTAAGATCACTAGCAAGGAAATGCTATGTAGAAAAATATGGTTTTCATCTTAGACCTCATCATATTCAAGCTGCATTAAGTTTAGTTAGATTTTACTTTGTGGTCTGCTGTTTTTGCAGCGATCCATTTTTTAAATGCCTTTATTAGGTTTTGCATGATTTTGTTTGAGACTAGTAAACTTAAAAGATCTTCTCAGTGTAATGGTAACAGGAAAAACAAAGATGGTGTGTTCCAGCAGCCGTTACCAAGTTGAAAGGAAATTGAAAGTGCTTGTGGGGGCAGAATTACAAAATTTGACTTGACATCTAAAGATAAAAATAGCTTTCCCATTTGCAGCACCATCTATGTAAATGTTAAACGCTATAATATAATTTAAGTCATACTTCAATCTCTTACAGGTTTTTTCTGCCATCTTTAACTTTTTTGTTTTAGCCAGGCTGCTGTACATTTATTATATCCATTATTTTACTACTTAGTATTTTACTACTTATATAAGCAATATATAAAAAGTGAAAATAAGAATGAAAACATAGAAAGCCATGTAAGAAATCTGAAGAGCCCAAAGAGGTGAAAAGCAGAAGTTGAGAAAGAGAGAAAAATAATTTAATACACCAGTTACAGGAAGTTGAATGATTTAGAAACAAATATGAAGTCAGCCAAATCTCCTAACGTATGACAATGCTGCTAACATCTGATGTTTTTGCTTTGACAACAGATGGAGATGTAGCCATTTTCTTTCTGCTTTTAGAGTTAGATGATGCTGGGGAGGGGGAGGGATGTGCATGAGAGTTCAGCTAGACACAATAATACTGAACCTATTAGAGTCAAGGTTGTTGAAATAAGAGATAAGAATTGGCCGGGTTGGAGAGCTGGAGGGAAAGCCCGCCCTTTAAACTAATTGGGGAATGTGATTTATGACTATTAATTGGAGGAGGGAATTGTGCTTTGATACTATGTGCTCAAGGGGGGGAATTCAGTTTTTGGCTTTGATTATGTTAGTGCCAATGTTATGCTTCTCGAATAAAGATTCTTTAAGGTAAACAATGCCTCGGAGTTCTTTGAAGAGTTTCATCTGTCGGAACCATGACAACATACTCATATATCTGAATTTCTGAGGGATGAGTTGATGACTTAGAGATTGAAAGTCAAACACTGCGATCTAGAGGTGTTACAGAAAATTGCAGACATCAACTTTAAAGCCAATATAAAAAAAATAGTTCAGCAATGCGAAGAGTTAAATATTCAGAAGTAAAAGGCAGATTGTAAATAACGCACAAAGAAAACTACTGTCTGAGATGGCAACACACAAGAACCAAAACAAATTATGCCCATTTCTAGAGGACAATTAATTTCAATTGTTACATGTTTTGTGACACTATCCTGACTTCCGAGGAGGGGGGATAGAAATGGGGTACAAAGCTATTTTGATCTGAAAAAAAGCTTCCCTCTGAGCAGCCTTATTCTACTTAAACTATTTTGTATTCAAAAGGTTTCCAGAACTGAGGCTATTTCTCCAATTTTGCTATAAAATACATCCTAAAGGCAAAATAGCCTTATAGCTTATAATCCTAGAGTGTTGCAGAAACCAAAGAAGTTTTAGAGCCTTATGCTTTTAAAATGCATATGAGGATGCTCCAATAATTTTAGAAACTTCACGTATACTATTAACATATTTTATTGGGACTAAAAATGATATGTCCACAAAATTAGATGAGCACAGCGGATACTGCTGCCATTTGCTCAGAAGAAAGTTACTACTAAAGTGTTGCCAGATCCAAGGAAACAATTACTGCAATTTATTTGCCATGACCAAATAGACTTCCTGGAAGAAGCAACAAAAGAACAGGTTCCAGAGTAGATCAGAGTGAGAACATTTATTTCATGGATAGATGAATTTATTTATCAGAAAGGTCAAAAGATCACCAAAAGGGCTGTCTCTAAAACCATACAGGAGGAACTATAGGATATGGCAACAGATTCAGGACAGAATGCTTATGACTGCTTAGTAGAGAAGGAGAATGTGATATAGATCTGGTTTGGTTTATATCAGGGGTGTCAAATTGCCGGCCCGCGGGCTGGATGCATCATGGCAAAACTGTGCCCAGCCCATTGCTGGTAGTGGGAAAAAAGTCACAATATGCCGCGACACGTCACGTGATGTTGCGGGTTTGACACCTATGGTCTATATAATTACTGATTCTGTATGAAGAAATAAGATGGCACATACTTAATTCAATTAAGGATGGGTGGACTACAGCAGTTGGGAAGTTCTTGAGATGTAAGGTGAAATTAAACCACTGTAGTAATAGAATAGAAAGTGGACAAGGTAAGAGGAATAGGGTAAAAAGAATTATATAATGAAATGGCACAGATGTGTAAGACAGTGTTTCTCAACCTTGGCAAGTTTAAGATGTGTGGACTTCAATAGTGGAGCTGGCTGAGGAATTCTGGGAGTTGAAGTCCACGCATCTTAAACTTGTCAAGACCAAGAAACACTGGTGTGAGGAATTATATCAATAGAAAGGGTAAACAAGGTAGGGAAAGCATGTGGAGCAGCTTCTAGAATTCCTTCCAACCCTTTTACTAGCATAGGAGGAACATTTTCTTCTGTACACCAAAGTAACATTACACCTGTGCTTATGTGCTTCTGCTGTACTTCATGTGATATTTGTGTTGTGTGTGCACCAGGAAGTATGGAATGGACTGCATAAGGGCCACTCTGGGCCACTTGGCCAGGAGGGGGAAGGAGGGAAGGAGATGAGAATGGAGGTATTGGCAACATTCTCCCATAGGAATCCTTTGGGAAAATATTTTTCTCCACTGAGCCCCGTTTCATCAAGCTTTATTTGAAAATTCATCTTTCTTTTGCTGGCTTCTCCCCCACATCAAACCTAATCCCATTCTGTTCAATTTTCTGATTATTATTATTATACTGATAGACATCATCTTAATTCCCTCTACAAAAAAATATTTTTTAACACTCTGTTGAAAGTGGTGCAGACCCTGAACTGCTTTCAACAAACCAAACACTTCCTCGGGGATGCTGGCTGCTTCTGCTGCTGGGTTATCTGCAGGTCCAGGGTGATCAAGGAGCCTAAAGGGAACAGGATAGCAGAGGGGATAGCGGATTCAAGGGGGCTGTCTTGAGGCTGAAATTATCCAGGCCTCTAGCAGTGGAGGGCAAATATTAAGTTAGGGGAAGAAGAGACATAATGAGATAAACACCCACTTTCTAATTTTGACAAATATCTGACCTCAACAATAAACCACACTTAGAACCATGAGAAGAACTGTAATCCAGAGAAAAGGAATGGATAAAAAAATACCAGATATACAACTTTACTTTCTTAAAATGGCCGCTCTGGACCTGGTAAAATGTATTTCCCTTCCATAATTCCAGTCTCCAGCAGATACTGTAACTTTTTTTTTTAAACTTTTGGCCAGTTTTTTTTTCCTATACAAGGGACATTGTTTCTCACATTGTCTCTTGCAACTACGTCCAGGATCTCTTTTCCAAGTATTCACACTTGGAAACATCAACTATTAAAACTGAGTGGGAATCACCATTGCATGGTAGCTATGTTTGTTTGTTTTTAAAAAGATACCCGGGATTTATTTAAGAAAAGCACCTTTAGGGAAAAATAAGAATGTTGACTTGAAACCTGTATTGCTTTAAACTGTTCTCAACTTACGATAAAATTGAACCTAAAATTTCTGTGCTAAGCAAAACATTTGTTGGCCCCATTTTATTATCTTTCTTGCCACAGTTGTTAAGTGAATCTCTGCAGTTGTTAATCACATGGTTGTTAAGTGAATCAGGCTTCCCCATTGACTTTACTTCTCAGAAGTTCTCAAAAGGAGACCACATGACCCCAGGACACTGCAACCATCATAAATATATGCCAGTTGCCAAACGTCTGAATTATGATCACGTGACCAAGGGAATGCTGCGATGGTCATGTAAAAAACAGTCATAAGTCACTTTTTTTCAGTACCATTGTAACTTCAGTCACTAAACGAATGGTTGTAAGTTGAGGGCTACCTGTAGTCCTTGGGAAAGCTTAATTACTTCATGAGTTAAGACCATATAATGCTCAAGACTAAATTGTTCATGAAAGGTCTGAAATCTCCACTTAGACCATGACTTTTACAAGTGGCTTTAGGTGAGGTACTTTGTGAGTTCTTTGACATCATTACCATCTTCATTCCCAACTGCCTTGCAAAGCTGGAGGAAGCCCAATTGCAGTCATTCTCAATTTTATTTATTTATTTATTTATTTATTTGTTTGTTTGTTTGTTTGTTTGTTTGATTTTTACCCCGCCCTTCTCCTTGCGGACTCAGGGCGGCTGACAGCCTGATAAAAACAACTACAGAAATACCCCAAAAACTATCATTAAAACAAAGTTAAAATAAAATATTAAATATTTGGCCTTATTAATTATTAATTAACGAAAATTTTGGGGAGATTTTTAAAGGGGAATCCGGTCAGGACGAACAACCTTCTCGCATGTCTTAAGGGCGCGGCGGAAGGAGGGGAGATCCGGGATCACCCGGATCTCTGGGGGTAGTTCGTTCCAGAGGGTGGGAGCTCCCACCGAGAAGGCCCTCCCCCTGGGAGTCGCCAGCCGGCACTGTCTGGCTGACAGCACCCTGAGGAGACCCACTCTGTGGGAGCGTACCGGCCGGTGGGAGGTAATCTGCGGCAGAAGGCGGTCTCGGAGATATCCAGGTCCGATGCCATGGAGCGCTTTGAAGGTAATAACCAACACCTTGAAGCGCACCCGGAAGGCCACCGGCAACCAGTGCAGCTCGCGCAGCAACGGTGTTACATGGGAGCGACGAGTCCCTCCCAACACCGCCCGCGCGGCCGCATTCTGGACCAGTTGGAGCCTCCGGGTGCTCCTCAAGGGAAGCCCCATGTAGAGAGCGTTACAGTAGTTTTGCTAGCATATCTGTTTTGCTAGCATATCTGTTTTGCTAGCATACCCCCAGCATTTTTAGTTCTTGCTGATATATTTCTGTCTCTGAGCAACATCCATGACAACAGGATCCTTAGCTGCAAAGTTATTGTCCTCTATTTACCAACTGGCAGATTCCCCAGTTGGTCTGAATATGGCTGCGTGTTGTTATGATAGCTACTTTGGGAAAGCAGAAGTTCCTGACAATGGTCCAAGACACTGGACTTCTACAAATAAAATAATGGCTCAAGCCCAGAAATTGGGACTCCATTAGCACTTTTGTGAATTTGAAAAAGGGGCAAGCACTAAGCTCTGCAATGTTGGAAAATGAAAGTCGAATTTTACTCTGGTTTCAAGTGAACTGTGGAGAGCCAGAAGCCATGTACTTTCAGAAGACTGCAGAAGTTTATAACCAATGTTTGCCTGGTGCAAAATCTTATGCAGAGATGCCAGAAGTCTTGTGTTGAGATGGTGCTCTCCATTATACTAATAAATACATTACTGCCTGTCTGAAGGATTGTGGAGATCAAATATCTGAAGCATTCTGAAAGAGACTTAGAAATGCTAAATAGCTTTATCAGGATATTTTTAGAATGGTGTGACAAAATCTTACTCCCAGGCGCGGAGAGGCCTAGCGAGGCCTTGCGAAGCCCAGTGCGGTGGTGGCCTGGTGGCTTAACGGCCAGGAAAATCTGCGGCCCGACGCGGTGGCGGCCTAGCGGCCCGATGCGGCGATGGCCTAGCGGCCCGACGCGGTGGCGGCTCGGAGGTCCGATGAAGATCTGCAGCCCGGGGCTGTGGCGACCTAGCGGCCCGACGCGGCGGCGGCCTGGCGGCCCGACGCAGCAGCGGCCTAGCGGCCCAACGCGGTGGCAGCCTGGCGGCCTGATGAAGACCTGGCGGCCCGACGAAGGTCTGCGGCCTGGCGGCTTGGCGGCCTAGCGGCCTGATGACCGGGGCGGTCTGGCGGCCTGTCGACCTAGGCGAAAAGTTGGACGGCCTGGTGAAAGCCTGTGGGCTGTCGGCCGGACGGCCTGGTGGCCTGACGGCCTGGTGGCCCAGGGGGAAGTGACCAGCAGCGCAACGCACAGCGGCCCGGAGGACGCGCCGGTACAGTGTCACAGCGGCCCGGGCGGAAGAACGGCCCGGGCAGAGGACAGGGCCCATGGGTTGTATTTGCCGGAGGGACATGGCCTGATGGTGAGTGCCTGGGGGTCCTGGAGGCCTGTGCGACTGGGGTCTGGCGTACCTGGAGGCCTGCGTTGCTGGGGCCGGCTGATTTCGACTGCAATTTCCCCCCCCCTTTTTATGGGGGTTAAAAAGATCTGGGAACTATGCCGCCTTCTCTTAATCCATCTAGCCCCCGACTAGGACCACCACCATGAGGACTTTCCCCCCTCCCCTATTCTGCTGCTGGACCTCCTGACACGACTTCGGACTGTACTCCAGGAGGGAACTGCTGGCCCTGCGCGACTCCCCCATCGCGCAGGCATGGCCCAACACGATTCTAAGGGCCGGCCTTGATGAAGGGGTCTGGAACCCCGAGAGGTGGCACTCAGCGACAGCACTGAGGGAACTAAGAAGAAGGAAATTACGTGTCTTCTTAGAGGGGTGTTTTATTAAATTT
>NW_015386358.1:491531-492663 GCF_001527695.2 Protobothrops mucrosquamatus | reverse complement strand
GTGGGTCTCCTCAGGGTGCCGTCAGCCAGACAGTGCCGGCTGGCGACCCCAAGGGGGAGGGCCTTCTCTGTGGGAGCTCCCACCCTCTGGAATGAACTGCCCCCAGAGATCAGGGTGATCCCTGATCTCCCTTCCTTCCGCCGCGCCCTTAAGACATGGTTATTCCAGCTTGCGGGACTGGCCTAGGGGAAACTTTTAGTGGGGGTTTTAATTATATTTTAATTAGATTAAATTTAAATATTTCCTTTTTAACTAATTTTTAAATTTGTAATGTTATTTGTGTATTTTTACCCGATTGTTAGCCGCCCTGAGTCCGCAAGGAGAAGGGCGGGATATAAATTTAATAAAATAAAATAAATAAATAAATAAATAAAAGCTTAAGAATTTATACTGCATTCCCAAAGTAATTTGGCGGGACTAGGAAGAAATCCTCTATAAGAGGTTAGAGGCTGACGTCTGACCCAAAATGGTCTCTGTATCTACTGTATTGTACACAGTTGGAATGATAAAAAAGAAGCCATATCACAGCTTGTTAGCTTAAGCCAAGGATTAGATAAAGGTAAGCAAGCATGTCTATGATGGCATTATGATGTCAAAGTTGAGCTATTTACCAGTATTATAGTTCCCAAATCTCTACTTACATTTATGAGGGAGGAGACTGGGGGATTAATAGAGGGTGGTGTGATTAGTACGGTCAGTGGGGGGGGCAGGTATGGCGGGAGCAGAGGACCATATCGGGTTTTGGGAGCACGCACACGCTGCTTACAAGCTTGTGGATGCTCCGATCCTCAGGGCTCTACTCGACTCCCTGGGACCTCAGATCCTCAGGCCCGGGACCATCGGCTGATGTTGTGCAATGCCAGGTCCGTAGTAAATAAGGCCCCCCTCATTCAAGAGCTGATTCAAGAGGGGGGAGCGGACCTGGCAGGTATTACCGAGACCTGGTTGGGCATGGAAGGGGGAGTTCCCCTTGTTGATCTATGCCCACCAGGTTTCCAGGCATTCCATCGGCCAAGAGCCCGGGGTAGGGGCGGTGGGGTGGCGGTCATTATAAGGGAGAGCCTGTGTCCAAGGGAGGCCACTGTGCCTCAGATAGACGGTGTGGAGTCCCTCCTTGTGAAGTGGGGACATG
>NW_015386358.1:440366-489481 GCF_001527695.2 Protobothrops mucrosquamatus | reverse complement strand
GGGACTGGCCTAGGGCAATTTTTAGAGGGGTTTTTAATCATATTTTAATTAGACAACATTTAAATATTTCTTTTTAACTAATTTTAATTTTGTAATTGTTATTGGTGTATTTTTTAACTGATTGTCAGCCGCCCTGAGTCCGCAAGGAGAAGGGCGGGATATAAATTCAATAAATAAATAAATAAATAAAAATAAATAAAATCTTCTAGTAGTTACGTATCAACAAAAACCCTCAAGGAGTTCATAAAATGCATTATAATCAGCTAAACTTGTACACTTTTAACCAAAAGCTTTGAAGTATGTTTAAACTGATCTTTCATTGTTTTCTATTTGTCATGCATGATGGAAGTTAAACTCTTCGCAATTTTTTTTTAAAAAATTAAATTACTAGATACCTAATAACATTCCCATAGGTGCTAGCTGAAGACCTATTTAAAATAAAAGTTTAAGAAAACAGTTACGATACAACAAGCCAAATAGTGCCACCTCTTGGTGAAAAATAAGATTCTATAAAAAAGAGTCTGGATTAAAAGCTTCCCACAAAAAAAATGACAGAGCATTTATTAAGTAAAAATGTTTCAAACTATACAATATTGGTAAGAAAAGCAAGATATTTCACAATTGTAAAATTATAGCTAGAATTTAAGTAAACAAATAATATGGATTAAAAATAACAGCTATACAATGCATCAGATCCAGTTCCCAAAAGGTGCTTCTGAACAGGGAAATGTGTGAACCAAGCATTGGTCTGCAACTTTTTAAAGTAGCCACATCTTTTCCCAGGATTGCTCATCTGCCCTGTGCAGTTGCCATCTGATCTGGAAAAAGACAAGGATGCTTTAAAAAGCTTCCTGAGTATATTGTTTTATGTTCCACAGACTTTCAAGTTCCATTTTGGAATTGAATCCAAAGAGCTGCATAACCCTATTAAAATGATTGCAACTAAGTTTTTAACCAATTCAAAATACTATGGTTTATATAACACATGCAGCCAAGTTGAAAAACTCTAAACGCATAAGTTGATCAGTCTCCAAGAAAAAAAAAAGTTTATCATTGTATAGATTCTTTTTCTTGCAACTTTTTTCACACTGACTCAAATCTGGCAGTTTGGTTCATAGAGAACTCTGATTGCTTGTCAAAAAAGAAAATCACGTTTTCAAGAGGAAAAATGTTATTCAGGACAACAAATATAGAAAGTAAATATAATATCCGAAAGACAGAAGTTTTGCCATTCTGCAGTTGATTCTTGGGAATAAAGATGCCCCTAAGCCCAGCTTGGAGAAAGCCAATTGACTCATAGGCACCTGGGTGCCAATTTACAACCAGAGTTGTATAGACAAAATAAAATAAAATAAAATGCAAAATGGAAAGATTCTCTCCTAATCCTCATTAAGCAAAGTCAGTCTTCCTGTTCTATCAAATTACAGACTGCGTATCATACTGTAGGTACTGAACAATGCCTCTCTTGAAAACAGTGTTACCACCATTTTAAAAAAGTATTACTATGTTTTTATATATACATTAAAGTGCAGTCTCTTTTAAAGTAGTCCCCATCCCTTGGAAACTGATCTGGAAGCTCTGCAATAGTATTGTTAGTAGTGATAATATCATAATTAAGTATATCAAAGCCCTATCTCTTTCGTTCAACTGTGAAATGGCTGAAATTGTGTAAGTATAAGAGAATACAATGCCTTTTAAGTGACCAAGTTACAGAATAGAATGTGAAACACATTTTCGCTCAATTGGGGCAGCAGCTATCTCTACAATTTTAAGCATTTAAGCTTCATCACAAAATTGGTAACATTCTTGCAAGTTTCCAAAATAATATTCCTATAAAATAGATCTGAAGTGTTATGTGATTTTCACACTAATTCGCAACACAAAGTCACTTTCATGAAGACACCTGCTTTAGGAAAGAACAAAACATTAAAACTCCAACTTAAGGCTCTGCACCCTCTATTTAAAGAAAAGAAGAAGAGAATAAAATCTATTCATCATCATCATCATCATCTTCATCATAATATCTGTTCTTCTTGATCTGTTCTTCCACAGTTAAATCTTCTTGGTCTTCTCCTTCAAAAAGCTCTATATCTTTGGATCTATAATTTGGACTAGTGGAGAATTCTTTTTCACTTGAGAGAATCAAGGATGAATATTCTGGAGGGATATAAATCATTGGCTCTTTCTGAAGAGATGCTGGCTGTTCTGTACCACCTTCTTCTTCTTCCTCCTCTGGCTCAGCATTGTTCTGCCAATTCTTAAATAGGAACTCTTCATTTTGTGCTTCTTCCTTGTTTTGATCTAGTTCTTTATCCTTCTCAGCAGTATTTGTGGTACCAAAACACTCAATTATACTGCTTTCTTCCTTTGGTTTGTTTTTGACTGCCATTTCCTTCACAAACTCGTCATTTTGCTGTGCTGTACTTATTTCTTGCTTGGGAGGAGATGAGTTTTCCATCCGATAGTTCCTCACAGATACTGTTCTAAATGAGGCAGCTACCGTAAATGCTCGACTTCTTTCTTTTAATGATGATGTTCTGCGTAACTTCTTAAGATCTTGGTCCACTTCTTCCTGAGGATCTGGTTTATGGACCTCATCCTCTGGGGGCCACTTTGGTTTGAATACTTTAATGCCTTCTTCCAAGACATTCCCTTGACTGCCTTGTTCAGGAGGAGGTGGCCAGGAAATCTTCAACTTTTTTGTCTCTGTAGTTTTTTCCTCCTTCTCAGGTATTCCAGCAGCTTTTGCTTCCATGCTGGCAGCTAAAACCCCAACTTTTGCAATTGGGGCATCTTCTACTCCTGGACTATGAGGGGCTTCCACGGCATTTCCAATGTAGTCATCATTCTCAGTTTTGCTTACCCATGGTTCTTTGTGAGGCTTAAGTCCAAAACCTTCATCATAATTACCTTTGGATTTAAAGAGCTGGTTAAAGTGAGGCTTGCAGTAAACATGTCCTTGAAGAGAGGCATATGTTCCAAGTCTATATAAATAAAATAAAAATACCCATTAGTAACTCACAGAATTAAAGAAGCTTACCAAGCCTTCAAAATAAAAAAAAAGTCACATGTTTTATCACTGACTCCATAAGCTAACATATGAGATTGGGCATACATGTATCTACTGTTAAATATTATAGCAATCTAATTATACTAGTTGTTCTGTTTAGAATCACTTTCCTTATATAGCAACTTTAAAAGGGAAAAAAATTTCAGATATAAAAAATAGTCATAGTTTAAAAGAAATCATGGTTACTAAAAGGAACACCTGCTGTTGTACTTATTATAAAGGGCCATATATAAAGAGAAAACTGTTGTACCCAATCTGCAGATGGAAACTGTAATAATGAACACTGTACAACAATTCATTTCAGGTCAAATCACTTTTTTAGCTTTAAAACTTAACTGGACATGTGGATTTTGACTAGTAAATTGTCAGGGAATTGCGCAGCCAGTGTCCACATGGAGTCAGAGAGGCTGACACGAACCAGTATATTTATAGTAAATAAGATAGACAAATAGGAACATGGTCAGGTAAATCAACACAGCAGGAACATAATGAGGTAAAACACAGAGAGCACACACAGCATACAGAGGAAAAAGGCGGGAAACAAGGAAACTCCCCCTTTGCTCTCACAGGAACCAATCACAGCTCAGATTCCCTCATGCAGTGGCCAGCTCTCTTTAACCAATTAGCTCTAACCATGCCCTTTACTCATTGTCCAACCCTTCACTATTCCAGCTATTAAATTTTAAATATCTTAAAAATGGATTTGAAATATAGATAATTCTTTCTTAATGATGGTAATTGAGACTAGAATTTCTATTGTTAAGGAATATGGTTGCAATGTCATGAGATTACATTGCTTAGCAATGGTAACCCCAGCAATTCCCATTAGCGACGATAGTTATCTGATCATATTTTTGAAAAAAAATATAGATTAGTAGCCTTTTCCATCTCTAAAGCTGTTAATTTTTTAAGCTTATATGATCACATGAATTATAATTTTATTTTTACTGCCTCAATTAGAAATCCCACAATAGCTTTATTATCTATGATTACTTCATTGTAAGCATGTATAATTGCCCCCAAATTATTATAGCTCTTAAACTTCTCATGACCATCCACTATACTCGGTTCACATTTTGGTGTAGCTCTACTATACTAAAAACATTTCTCTACCTTAAAACACATTAGAACATTACATTTATAGTAAATTACTTTTATTTTGTCTGAGGCTTACGTGAGTTTGCTGTTGCAGTAAGAACAACGGAAACAGCTAATATGATAGATTTGCTGGTTTGCAAAGAGGCGCTCCATTGGATATACAGTCTTCTTGCAAGCAATACATATTTCTTTTGCTGGCACCTGAAACTTCTGTTGAAAGAAAAGTGGACGAATGGTGTAAATATGAACAAGCTTTTGATATTTTTCATTCAAGAGTCTTGAGCCTCTACAGAACCTTCCTCTAAAGTTAATACAGATTAAATTGTTTAATTTAAAAAGAACATTCTCTCCTATGTGTACCTAGTCCTAGATCCCATCACATTAGAAGGGTTACCATTCTTGAAAACGTTTGCAAAATCCCAAAATAATTTAGCAGGCTATCTTTTGTTACTATTTCCAAAGGTCTCCAAAATTTATCAAACAACCAGATGGAATGGACAAAATTCTGGATTTCTGCCAATTTAATGTTACAATTGTATCATCTTCTTCAGCATCTCTAGAGGGACAGCAGATTCAAAAGAGAGGTAACATAAGAGGGAGACCAAGAGCAGAAGCAGCAAAGGCACTCAAGAGTCTAAAATGATGAAGACAGATTTAAAGGCTCTAACCAAATTCTTAAAATGTCAGCACTGATTTGTTTCACCACCAAAACACCATCATCCTGAGCATTATCGAGGCTACTCCCTGTTTAAATGCCACACAGAAACTCACATTTTGTTTTTATTCAAGGTGGCAAACTAATGCTCAGAATAGGTCTGCTAAAAAGCATGCTAGAACTAGTCAATCAGCACCACTCAGAGCTGGCTTATGGTTGAAGCATGTGAGATTTTTCCTCTTCTCTCTTTTCCAGTGTTCAAGCCTGGGACTCTGCCTTCACCCAAGCAGAAAATGCATGAGAAAGTATACACAAAATTGAAGAAGCACAAGAAATTAGGGAAGCTTAAGGGTATCTACAGGCTATGGTCAAAAAGTCATGATGGCAGCCATAATACAGGGTAGTCTTCAACTTATATGAGGGCAATTCAGAAATAAACCTCCGTTTGGTTATCAATAACAGACACTCGCAGATACAGAACTTTTATTACACACATTAGAAAACTACATCATTACATTACTTTTCGACATAATCGCTATTCAAATTGAGGCACTTGTCATAACGTCTTACAAGTTTTGAAATTCCTTAGTAGTAGTCACTCGGTGCCAAATCTGGGCTGTAGGGAGGGTGATCAAAAACATCCCAACAGAACTGCTTCAAAAGTTCTTGGGTGCGTCTAGTGATGTGCGGGCGAGCATTATCGTGAACCAACACCACACCGGAAGTGATGCCATAGAAAATACCACCAAATGTGAAGATGCCAAAGGAGTACTGCTAGTTCATGGAGCGTGGTTCAACCATCAATTCAGAAGTCTACTGTGAAATGTTATGAAAACTTAGATGAGTCATCCATAACAAGTGTCGGAGCATGCTGACTTCTGGTGTGGTGTTAGTTGATGATAATGCTAATGTATAATAAAAGTTCTATATCTGCGAGTGTGTGTCATTGATAACGAAACAGAGGTTTATTTCTGAATTGCCCTCGTACAACCACAATTGGGATCAGAACTTTCATTACTCAGCAAGACAGTTGTCAAGTAAGACATGCAGTTTTATGGCATTTTTTTGGTCAATTGTTAAATAAATCACTGTGGTTAAATGAATCATGCAGTTGTTAAGCAAACCAACTTCTCCCATTTACTATGCTTGCCAGAAGCTGGCTGGGAAGCTTGAAAATGATGATCACATGACCCAAGGATAGTTCAACTGTTGCAAATGTTGGTTGCCAAGTGCTAGAATTTTGATCATGTGACGACCAGGGCTCTGCGGCAGTCATTAAGTGCAAGAACGGGTTGTAAGTTCAGCACCACTTTAACTTTGAACTGTTGTTAAACGAATGGCTGTAAGTTGATGGCTACCTGTAGCCATCCTTCCTTTTTATGACTAATTGTAACCTCAGTGAATTTACTTGAGCAATTAGGTGAACTTATTTTTATCACATGTTCCGCCTTCAAAATCAATTGTCAAACAATTGATTCTTGTAATAAACTATCTACTGAAATAATTTCATACTTTTGGAATTATCGTTTCAAAAGGCAGAAATTATGAATGTAATCTAATGCATCAAAACTCTTTATGTACCTTATAATTGTTATAAGAATGTGTTGTCTAATTAAACAAATAGCTAGGACACAGCTAGAGGAAAGAGATGTGCTGCTAGATAGATTATTCAAGCAATGTTGATAATTAATAATATTGTACTTAAAGCATGTTAAGATTTCACTTAGTTTAAACACCTGGCGTTGCTTTACACATGGATTAGCTGCCCAGAGCTTTTGGAAATGGTTGGCAAAAAAAGCACAAGGCTGGCTTTGTGTTCTATAGAAAAAAGGTTTTTGAAAAGAAAGAAATGTTGCACACGATGAAACATTTTCATTATAATGATCAGGGAAGCTATAGTGTCATGGAATTCCCCTAATTAGTGCAGACTGTAGATCCTTCTAAAGAATCCAGGAAATAAATTTAAATATTAAAACCCCGCCTTTCCCAGTTTAGTCTGGGAACAGGCACTTGCAATAAATGGCATCAATTGCAGCAATGTGTATTCCCCTTCCAACTTACATGGGAGAAACGTTTGGGGTGTGCAGAAGTATATTCCTTTTCAAGCATGTTATGAAGAGCAACTACAGTAGAACCGTGAAGTCCAGTTAATAAAAAGAGGAGAGGATTCAGGAAAGCTGAAAGATGAGCTCACGTTAAAAGGGAAGCAGAAGACAGGACTAGAGATTAGAAACCAGGAGCAGGAAACAGAAGCTGAAAAAGACAAATGACTATTTATAAACTTATATGGATGACTGGAAAGTATACTAAGTGTTCCTCCAGTGAAAACTATTTTATTATAAAGCTATCAAAGTAGACTTAGCTGATAAGTAAATTCCTTTATGAACAGGCAAAAAAATTCAAAACAAAGAGTAACAGTGTATATACTATAACATATTTCATGCAGAACAGTTAAAAAAAAACTACATGGACACATCAGTGAAATCATTAGCAATACTGCACAATTTCCTATTTCAGTCAAAAATCTGACTCCCCTCCCTCAAATTAATGGTAGAACAGAAATCAAATGTCAAATGTTCTGGGTTCCATAAACATTTCTATGACTCAACAACCATACCATGGAGTAACCTTTCTACCCCTTTAACAGACCCAGATGAGAATAGAATTTAGTCTATTGTAATTAAAATGTAGAGGAAAATATAGATTGACACTTGTCTTCATTATTTCAGAAATGTCACCAATAACACAGTAGACCTTATGATATGTGAGCAACTGGACTTCCTCATGGCTAAAGAAAGTTTAAAGCATTTTGTATTTGTAAAATAGAATAGAATAGAATAGAACAGAACAGAACATAATAGAATAGTTGGAAAGGACCTTGGAGATCTTCTAGTCCAACCTCTGCTCAGGCAGGAAACCCTATACCATTTCAGACAAATGGCTATCCAGTCTCTTCTTAAAAAAACTTCCAATGTTGGAGCATTCACAACTTCTGGAGGCAAGTTGTTCCACTGATTAATTATTCTAACTGTCAGAAAATTTCTTCTTAGTTCTAGGTTGCTTCTCTCCTTGATTAGTTTCCATCCATTGATTCTTATCCTGCCCTCAAGTGCTTTGGAGAATAGCTTGACTCCTTCCTCTTTGTGGCAACCCCTGAGATATTGGAAGTACAGGTTTGTTAAGTACAGAAACGGAACAAGCTTAGGGACTCCAAAGTAGAATTATACCAATATGCCAGTCCTGAAACGAGTTTCTAAAAAACTAGGTCTTTCTAGGCCTATATATGTATTTTTTATTTGTTTGTGCACACATGTACATGCAAGCATGTCATTGTTCATTTGTATATCAACGTATTTGTGTTGTTTATTTTTGAATGCATTATTCTGTATGTTGAATAAAAATTAAATTGTGTTATATAGAAACCACTATACCAATGATACAATTTTTAAAAATAACTTTTGTTGAGAGATCCCAAAAGCCAGCGGAATAGGGTTAAAGATACCCTATCACTTGGTGATTTTAAGTCACTCATCTTTTCTCAACTCAATCTATATCCCAGAACTGTTAGAGGAAAAACTGTGTTAATCAGAAAAAATGCAAGGCATAAATCTAACAAAGGAATAAGTAAATATATTTTTACAAATTCACAGAACTATAATGTAATATACTTTCATGGCCTAAAATGTGCAGAAAGGTAACTTAATAAAGTTTGGAATTCAAAAAGCAGCATGACTACAAAAGGAAACACAGGCAATAATGTACAATTCTCACCAACTAATTTACATTATAGATTTTTTCCCTATATTGCCCATTGCTAATAATGAAAAAAAAGTCTCCATTGTACCTTCATTGCTTTGGGAGGAGAGCTCTCAGACTGAGTAGATGCTCTAGAATTAGGACTTTGCTGTTTGGCATAGACAGGTCTTTCAATTTCAATATCTTTCTGGAAGCTACACCCAGCTAAAACAAAAGGAATCATATTAGGTTCTTTTCCTCAAAACTCATGGACACAAGGCTCTTCCACACAGTCCCATTTCCACTCCCCAGTTCCATCAAAGTCCCATTTCCACAGTCCCATTTCCACTCCCCAGTTCCATTTTGAAGCCAGCCAAACAATCAACACTGCTGCAATTGAAGAGTGATGGGCATCTGTCTGATCATATGGCCCCCACCCCCAGTGCAAAAAGATCTGAATGCTTGTTATGAAGGGAGATCTTTGAAGCTGTTAGGCAACATTCCATTTCAAGGACTTATGAACAGAACATTATATGACACCTGGGATCCAGTGAGGTAAGAATCTCTGGCGAGAGGAAAAATGGCTACCATAACTTTTGCAAAGCAAAAATAAATAATATTTCTATGTGATACTGGATATACTGCAGCTGGGTTATGGTCTGGTTTTGCAGTGGTGCAAAGAGCCTATGTTGAAGCGCCCACAGACAAATCCTAGTTTAAATAAAATTAACTTATTAAATTCAATGCACAAAAACATTGTGTTTTACAAGATGCAAGATGCAATAAATGTTTTCTCCATAAATGAAGCTAATTAGATCATTCAGAGCTTAGGTTTTAAATGACTGGTGAGTTATTGGTTTGACCCAACAATATTTCTCTACTACATAAAATAAACTGCTAAGTACTTTTCTGAGGAGAGGAAATTGAAAAGCAGCAAAACAAAAACAAAAAACATAGAAGCATGATGCAACTCTGAAAACCAACAAAAGATATTATCCAGATGCAGAACAGATATTAAATAAAGGACTATAGATCCATTAGCAACATTGCAGAAGAATCGTTTTTCAAGGATTAATGGCTCTTGGCATTTGATTTCCCTAGAGCTACAACTGATATTCAGAAAAATTAGAAACAATATATTGAAAATAATAACGAGATGCTTTTATGCTTTGGAGCATAGAAGGTAGTCTACTTATCACCTGTCTGAACTCTTTAAAGCTGTCGTATATTTTCCTAAGATTAAGCAAAATTCTTTAACAGATAATTCCAATAAATTATATACTGTAATTGGAGTAAGTTAAAACATATTTTCTTTTAGCCTCTGAGATCAATTATTTATTTTGAAATTGTTAACAATATTCTATTATTTTGTACTTCAATGTTTCAATGGGAAACAATATGTAGAACCATTTCTGTACTTCATTTGATTACATTCAGTCACATAGGTTCTAGCAGCTAAAGCTATTTCTCATTGATTAGCCAAGATTTCTTTCATTAATTGCATATAGTTTAGTCAATAAAAGCATTGCACTGATGCATATACAGGTAGTCCTTGACTCACGACCACAGCTGAGCCCAAAATTTCTGTTGCTAAGTGAGACATTTGTTAAGTGAGTTTTGCCCCATTTTACGACCTTTCTTGCCATAGTTGTTAAATTTGCAGTTGTTAAATTAATAACATGGTTAAGTGAATTGGCTTCCACGTTGACTTTGCTTGTCAGAAAGTGTCAAAAGGTGATTACATGATCCCTGGGACACTGCCACTGTCCTAAGTATGAGACAGTTGCCAAGCATACAAATTTTGATCACATGATATTTCTTAACAGATTGTTATTGATCAGGATATGTAATTTATGTAATTTGATTATTGATAAGGGATGAGACATAGGAAGAAGAGGGTTTTTTAAAAATTGAAATACTAGAGAAGGCATTAACTTAATTGCTTATATTTGTCTGGCGGAAGGAAGGAGTCATCTCTTATAATCTTTTGTTTCTGTTTTCCTTTCCTTTTTCTCAACTTTTCATCTTTTCTTTTTATATTTTTCTTAATTTGCATTTGTCTTTTTATCTTTGTATTTGTAAACCTTAATAAAACTACTAAAACAAAACCTAACAGACAGGAACATCTGTTAATTCTTTATTTTGTATGTTTGGGGATAAAAGAGAGATTAAGAACTCACCAGTGCCATCTTCACAGGGACTGGAATTCAAACCATCACTTATTGAAACCTGTAGGAGAGAAATGTATAGGAACCATCTTTTCTTATGGAGTTATCCAGAAAACTAGAATCTACCTCATGTGGTAAGCATAAAAGCAACAAAGCAGGCCAAGTTGTTGGGAAAAACACAAAGCAGATTGTGATTCAGTGCAAAAACAAAGCAATACTGCCACATCAAATCTTAAATTGTCATAAACAAGCAGTCCCTACTATTGTGTATTATATAAACCCTTATACCATGCCTGGAAGTTTCTGAGGAATACAAGCTAACAAATGGCAATGTGGAAAACAGAACTCTCCCAGAGGGTGTCCACAGAACCCAACATTTAGTAATACTTTAATTTATATTTTAAGATAACATTTAATTTTTAGAAAGAACTGCATAAGATCAGCAAATCACAACCTGACATCTTATAAGATTTGGGTGACAAGCCAAAGCCTCTTACATTTGATAATTCCCAAAGTTTTTTAAAAAAAATAACTCTGGCACCAGTACTAGAGAAAAACAATATCCTTGAGGTCTTGGATTGCAGACTGGGAACAACTACAGAACTGCAGAGTTTTAGATTCTATTTGTAGTTACTTGCATTTGACTAACAAGTCCAATCCTCCAGCTCCAAGATCTGTTTGTCTGTCTATCAAATATATATGCTTAAATTTATAGCTTCCACTACCATGATTTTGCAGCTCAAGTGCTTGCACATTGTTTGACCAAATCAGATTCTATGTAATTAATGAACATTTCAAAATGAAGTAAGTTCAGTGCAGGTACTATAAGACTATTTTCTTTGAGTAAAATTCAACTTCATTTTCACAGATACATCCATGTTTAATTTTTTTAGTATGGAAACAATTTGCCACTGGAACCTTCTGAATTTTTTTTCCAACTTCCCAGGCACCAGCCAGGATCGGCTCTGTTTAGCTTCAAAGGCCAGACAAGAGATTTCACTCCCAGATGCAATAAATCTGAGATATTCACTATACATGGTACCTATTCCAAAGTTAGCAATCTTACTGATCAGCTTGATGCAGAAAGCTTGGGCTTGAAATGAAGCCCTGTAATCTGCTATGTCAGGCTGTCTCTTTAGTAGTGTACTTGGCTATTAAGCCACTAAATATCAGTGGCTTAAACAGTTCTCACACCTTATTTGAAAAAGCTGATATGGATATAATTTCAACCACTGAGAATGCTTTGCAAGGAGGGGGTCTGATTGATTCAACAGAGCTTAGTACCAACAGCTGTTGGCTATGTTGGCCTTGAAACACCAGATCCAAGGATAACAGGAGAGCTGCACAATATATATAGATATTTCAGAGAGATACAGCCCTTCCCTTGGTTATGAAGTCTCCGTTCTAGAAAAAATGATATACAATGGCCTCAATTATGTTAGTATTTTAAATCAAGTTAGCTAAGTTAACGGTTGCTGGAATTGGGTATGTTTAGTTTAATGAAGAGAAGGACGAAGGGGGACATGATAGCACTGTTCCAATATCTCAGGGGCTGCCACAAAGAAGAGGGAGTCAAGCTATTCTCCAAAGTGCCTGAAGGCAGGACAAGAAGCAACGGATGGAAACTAATCAAGGAGAGAAGCAACCTAGAACTAAGGAGAAACTTCCTGACAGAACAATTAATCAGTGGAACAACCTGCCTCCAGAAGCTGTGAATGCTCCAACACTGGAAGTTTTTAAGAAGAGTCTGGACAGCCATTTGTCTGAAATGGTATAGGGTTTCCTGCCTGAGTAGCAGGGGGTGGACTAGATGACCTCCAAGGTTCCTTCCAACCTTTTATTATTATTGTTGTTGTTATTGTTATTTGTCTTGCTAACAAACCTCTCTCAGGGTTTCAGTGCAGCAGGGCTTTCCTGCTACATTGAAAATGTTCTTTGACTTAAACATTGGTCATGAAGAAAACCACAACTTACCATAGCTTTGTCCAAGCAGGCAGGGTACCTAGCCCATTTAGCAATAGCACTTAGATTTATATACTGCTTCATAGTGCTTTATAACAGTGGTCCCCAACCTTTCAGGTTTGGTGGTCCAGCAGGTGAGACGGGGGAGAGGGGATGGCATTGTACGAGAGGCAGGGGTGCACAGCTCTATTTGCGCAAGTGCTGGTTGCGCGCACTCGCTCAAATAGAACTTTGTGCATGAGCACAAGAGCCTGCCACAAGCGCAAGTGGAATGGCGTGCACGTTTGCCTGCTGCTCGTGCTGCCCTGTTCTGAATGGGCTGCAGTCTGGTTTTGGGCCACAGTCCGGGGGTTGGGGGACCCCTGCTTTACGCCCTCTCTAAGTGGTTTACAGAGTCAGCATATTGCCCCCATCAGTCTGGCTCCTCATTTTACCGACCTCCTAAGGATGGAAAGCTGAGTCAACCTTAAGCCGCTGAGGATTGAACTACTTGCAGTGAGCTGAATTAGCCTGCAATACGGCATTCTAATGACACACACCATTTAGCTTTTGAACATGCAGTACTACGTCATCTTCAGAAATCAAGAGAAGCATCTGGGGTGATACTATCTTTCTATACACCAGGTGTCTTCAAACCTGGCCCTTTTATGACTTATGGACTTCAATTCCCAGAATTCCTCAGCCAGACACACTGGCTGAGGAATTCTGGGAGTTGAAGTCCACAAGTCATAAAAGTGCCAAGTTTGAAGACCCTCTGCTATACATCTTTGTTTCTTCATGTAAGTAGTATATATAGATAGTCTTCAACTTACAACTGGACACTTAGCAACCATTTGAATTTACAATAGATGCCCCTCTTCCCAAAGGTACTTAAAGGCTCTGTTCCAAAATTCCAAACGCTCCCCCCAAAATCATATGACTTATTTTGGGTGCCCATCAATTAGCCTGCATTTACGGCTGTTTGCAATGTCCTGTGGTCATGTGACCGTGATTTACATATTTGCCAAAAACCAACATTTACTTCTGGGTTTTGGCAAAAATACCTCATAATGTATAAGGATGGCCACAAAAATAGGTTATAAAATTGGGTTGGTCATGTGGGTGACCTGATTTACAACCATCCCGACTTATGATCACAGTGTGCAGACTCCGTTAGGATACTAAGTCCAGGACTACCTGTAATTTCCCACATTGTTTTCCTCAACACTGAATGACTATCTTTTAACATCTTGTTATTTGCATTACAGTTTTTAATGTGCATGTCAATGCTTATTCATTCCACATTTGAAAACACTGTACTGTATCAGGAAGAAACACCAACTTATCTTCACTTAATAAAAGTAGAACTCAGCATTTTATCTACAGGTTCTATCTGGAATTTTAGAGGACTGATCAATATACACAGACACACAGAAACACGTACAGGGTATATATTTGTATGTCTGTATACACATATATACATGCACTCTTGAATACAGAGCGCTCATAAAACAAGTTGTGCCACATTCAGAGTAAAAGGGTGTCTCCCCCTCCCCAGTATTCACCCTGTTAAATCAAATACACCTTAAGACTGCTCAATTAAGGAATTAATACACCATAATAAGCTTAACTGCAGCTTCCTTCTAATTTACAGTGAAAGCCCCACTGTGAGCAATTAAACTGTGCAAATTAACAAGAAGCCAAGTAAGCTGGGCTAACATTCTATGCTTGGGGGTCTTATTTGGGGAAACAGATGATTGCAGGCATTTCACAGCACATTCAAGAGCACTCTCAGTGAAGACACTCATGTTTTAAGCCCTCGTGTGACATGAAGCAGTGCTTTCGGCATGCAACTGAAGACTTAACATGCTGGTAGGTTTATTAAATATTCTTGCGCACATTCTGCCTATATAGTACCTAGGAAAGCTGTAAAAACTTTCCCCACCCCTCATTTCCACATTTCCTGCATGAGGTTCTCATGCGTATCAAGCAAGTGCTTAATCGGGCAGAAGGGAAAGCCACAAATAAAGCCTATAAAATCATAAGTTATTCACTCTTTCAACTCAGCAGGAAGAGGCCTTTTACTGAAAGCATCCATTCAGCTGTAGGAAAAGAACAAACAAGGGAAATTACTTCTTCAATCCATGGTGTTTGCTTCAAAAGGAGCTAACCTTCTGTTGGGGAAGCAACTTCCAACAAACCAAGAGGTTACTAGGATAGGATTAAGGTCAGTTTGCCTGAGAAGGCAGAGAAAAAGCTCCGTGTAAGGAATAAAAATGTGCTGATAGCTTTCAGGAATTAAGGATATAGGTTCTGCACAGGAATTTTTTTTACGGGCATCTCTTGCTACTCTACACATTATTTCACATTCAATGACTCTATTAATCTATGCTTGGAAACAAAAAACTACTAAGATGTATTCTGGATACTATAATACATATTAAAGGCCCACTCTACTCAGTCTCAGACAGTGTTTCTCAACCTCAGTGATTTTAAGATGGACTTCAAAACCCAGAATTCCTTAGCCAGCATGTTGGCTGGGGAATTCTGGGACTTGAAATCCACACACTGTAAAGTTGCCGAGGTTGAGAAACACTGGTTTATTTTAATAAGGTAAAATTGTGTGTGTGTGTGTGTGTGTGTCTTGAAGGGTTTTTTTTATGCATCCTGTCGACCCAAATATGGGAGGAAGAAATATTTTGCCTGTATCAGCCCAATCTAGGGATATCCATAGGCAGCAGTCGCTACTGCGACATCATTTGTGTGCTAAATTTTTTTGGATTGCTAACAAAGACTTAAAGGGGGACTGGGATAGCTATTTCGAGCTAATTAGCTCTCATCAGCCAGCCATACCCTTCTGAGATTGTGTGTGTGTGTATAAAATTATATATGCTATAAATTTTAGATTGAAATATTTCCACAATCTTATAGCCAGAACATTTATTCACCAATTTTCATCAGTACATACAATCCCATTTTAAACATTTACAGGAATTCCATATCTGGGTTGTTTTAATTTTTAGCACCATAACAGTCTCTTACCTTTTCTTCAACGGGCTGGGGAAAGAAATTGTCGGAACACGGTGGCAAATTCTCCTTCTGCTCATAATTGTAGTCTTTGTCTTCATTTTCATTTGTTTGAACCTCATTCTACAAAAAAACAAACACTTGAGTTTGAATAAATATTAGGCTTTCGATTAAGTGAATATGGGTTGAGTATATTTTTTAATATGTCTACAGTCTACATAGAAGAATATGGCAAAAAAGATAAAAGAAATGTAATATTAAAGTAACAAATCCATTAACTATTCTATATCACACAGTATATTGTTGTTTTAACCATTCAGTTGTGTCCAACTCTTGGCAACTTTAGAGCGTTGGACACGACTGAATGGTTAAAACAACACAGCATATATGTCCTATATTTAATTACTGTGTTATTATGTTAACATTCAATTATATTCCTAAAATCATTGTTAAGGCTAGAACTAAATGACAGCTTCATCTCATAGTGAACTAAAACCTGCAAAATCAATCAATCAATCAATAATAAACCAAAGGCAAATTACCTCTCTTAAAATCTTACAGTAGGACCAGGTCCACCTATATAATGCTAAAGAAACTTGTTTGAAAGCTAAAGAAACCTGTTCCTAGAAAAATCAGTAAGAATTTCCAAGTGAATTTCTCAACAGAAGCATTGATATGTAGTCCTCAGTTACAACCATTTGTTTAGTAACCGTTCAACAGCACTGAAAAAAGTGACTTACAACCACGATTGTTCTTCGTACTTACGATGGCTGCAACATCCCCACGTCAATGGGGGAAGCTGGATTCAATTAACAACTGCATGATTCATTTAATAACTGTGGTGATTTGCTTAACAAGATTATAAAATTGGGCACAACTCACTTAACAACCACCTTGCTTGGTAACAGAAATTCTGATCCCAACTGTGATCATAAGTCAAGGAATACAGAATATTCCTTATACAGAATATTTCACCAGTAAGGCAGAACCCTTTAAAAAAGCCCTCCTTTGGCAGTTACTAGCCTCAACTCAGTGGCAATAGACCTTCGCCTACAAATTTGGTTTCTGTCTCAGTTTAAATAATTCTATTATAGTCCTGATGGATTTTTTTGCCCAGCAAAGTGGGCATAACATTCATTTCAGTATCACACTGGTGCTAACTTAAATTAATTTACATTATGTAATTACTATTAATTGTACAAGTAAGACAGAAGTCATGCTGCTGGATAAAAGTGCCCATTTGTTCCTGTTAAAAGGAGAATGAGCGAGGAGAATTGTAGCTGTGAGAACAATTGGAAATATTATTACTGGGAGAATCATAATTCACTAAAATTAAATTATTTCTAAATGCCAAAGCATCGCTACAGGGAAAGTAATAGTGACAAGCTCTTACTGTGGGAAATACTTCACTGTAAGGAATTTTAAAAGTTCAAAGATGTCAAAATCCTTATAAAAACTTCACAGGGTTGAGAAGAATTATTTTTTCTTATGTTAACATAACAAGAACAAGGGTTTCAAACTGGTACCTCTACCAATACTAAAATATTTTTTTCCTTTTGTTAGAAAGCTAGCTGTATTTGGGGAAAAAGAAATTACAATGAATATGGTTTGTGATTTCACTCCTGGAATACGCAGGAGTGATGACTTTTGCACTGGAAAAAGAAAAGCTATTGTTGTTGTTTTTTACCAAAGCTTTATTTGCAGGCAGGTGTCTACTTCTCCCTCTGCAATGCATACATACACACAATCATTAAACCATGCAAATTTGCAGGAGGAGATATCTTTTCCTTGCCATTTCCTGCCTGCCTCGTCAACAGCAAAGAATTTGGGGAAGAGAAATACATTTTCCTTTAAAAATCATTTTAGCCTTTTGCAAAGGCTTAGGGAGAAAATGCACATAACATAAGCTCTGACGACATATGATAGGGTTATTTGGGCTTCTATTCTACTCTCTTATTTAGGGAACTCTGAAATTTATACACTGCCTTCTACATGGTACTCTTGAGATATTTGAGATCAGAATTCCCAGTGGCCAAGCTTGCTGTCTTTGATGTGAATTGTAGTCTAACATGCCTTGAGAGACAAAAAAAAATGGGAAAACACCAGGTCCAGATGAGCTTCCGGTGGAGCTATATAAAAATTTACAAGACATACTAAGTGAACCGCTGAAAGATTTTTGTAATGGACCTTTATTAGAGGCTAGACTCCCATCTACATGGATGGAAGCCAATATTACTCTAATACCAAAAGAAGATTCAGATTTGACGCAGATTAAGAATTATAGACCTATTTCATTGCTTAATGTGGATTACAAAATTTTTACTTCAATAATGGCAGAGAGAGACTGAAAAAATACTTAGTCGAATTTATACGCCCAGATCAAAACGGCTTTTTACCAAAGAGACAAATTAAAAACAACTTAAGAGTGATAATAGACGTATTAGAATACTATGAATTACACCCAGGGAAACAATTGGCACTAATATTCTTAGACGCCCAAAAGGCATTTGACAACGTTTCCTGGCAAGTTATGATCCAGCAACTACAAATAATGGACTTTGGACAGAACTTTATAAATATGATAAAAACAATATATAACAAATAGACAGCCAAGGTGATTGTGAACGGAGACTGTACTGCCTTCTACATGGTACTCTTGAGATATTTTAGATCAGAATTCCCAGTGGCCAAGCTTGCTGTCTTTGATGGGAATTGTAGTCTAACATGCCTTGAGAGGATCACACTTGGATAAATTAATCTAGATCTTTGTAAACAGAAGGAAATCTCACCCACTCCCCCCCAAAAAATGTATTTGCAGTTATGGTATTCCTATGCAGATACAGAAAATAGCTGGGTTTTGCACATTGAAATTGTTTCTCCTTATCAAATTTCCAAGTAAAATGCCATTCCTTATTATCTTAAGCTTTAAGGAGCTATCAGCTCTGTAAAATAATATGTAACAACTGTTACTTAGGGGTTTCATAGAAATCTAACCTCAACCAGCTGTTCAGGGTTTATCACAACTTAGCCTTCCATTCACAGTCACATTCCTTTCCTTCCTTTTTATAAGAACCTCTGACAAATGAGTTAGCAGACTCATCCTTGGGGGGATTACTTTTTCCGAGAACGTCAAAGAACATGAACTGGAATTGGGTGCAAAACAATACAGGAATCGAGGAGGAGGGCATCTGAACACAACCAACTTTTAAGACCAAAAATGTTTTCAATTTCAGAACTGCATTCATAGATAAAAAGCCAGTGTTCTTCAAGCTTTCTTAATTTCAGTGGCCTAATTTTGGGAAGAAATGGGGCTAGATCTTCTTTGGCAAAACAGGTGGGTTAGGGTTAGCCTAAATACTTGCTGATTTATTGCACAGTCTCCAGAAATTATTCAAGTAGATGTTGATCGACCCTAGGTTCAAATTAATTTATTAATCTCTTCCAAACATACAGAACATAGAACAAGTTCAGTAAGCAGGATAGTATATAGCAGGGGTAGTCAACCAGCCATGCTGGCTCAGGAATTCTGGGAGTTGACGTCCACGAGTCATAAAAGAGCCAAGGTTGCCTACCCTTGGTATATAGTCTATTTGATTACTTTAAATGTTATGGTCTCCTTAAAATATAGCAAAAAACTCATTTCAACTAGTTGTTGCTTGCAATTCCTTATTTCCAGGATGCAGTAGCACAAAAAGGCATTCTGTAGGCATCTCCCCTCCATGCAAAAACAGAATCTGCTGATACTGCAGGACTTGGGAATCCTGATACTCACAGTTAAGGGCAGCATTCAGTACATCTACCAAGGGAAACATGCAGGAAACGTCACATTTGAAGGCAAGAATGGTAGCAGCAAATCCATAAACCAAGTTGATGGACATTCTCAATCATACAGGTCACGCTTGTCTCAAAGGTGCTTTTTCAAAAGGCAACTGGACTTTCTTTGTTTTTCCTTGAAGATGTTTCGCTTCTCATCCAAGGAGCTTCACTGGTTGAAATGTCTTGGATGAGAAGTGAAACGTCTTCAAGGAAAAACCGAAGAAAGCCCAGTTGCCTTTTGAAAAAGCACCTTTGAGACATAAATCAACTCTCTCGTCCTCGAAGTTCTTCTCGCTTAGAAGAGGTTGCTGGGCATTGCTATGTACATTTTCATGAAAAAGTAGCTGTTCTAAGAGACCGGAGTTGTAATACTTGGCTTTCTTGAAATTGTTCATTTGATAAATTGCTATCCACTCATTAATTATTCCCCTAAACCAGCCTTTCCCCCACTTGCTGCAAAAAAAAACAAGACAAAAAAAGAGTATCTCCTTCAAGTTGCATCTTCTCCAATGCACCATCTGTCAGCATTTTTGTGTGATGTGGAGTTATTGTTTGTTTCAAATGGTCCTTGAAGTTATTGATGGTCTGCCGGTATTTAGTCTTAGGTGAGCATCCATGTTCAAACTGATTTACTTAGTCGGGTAATGAAATGTCCATAAACAACTACGCTCAGAAAGCACCAAGGACTCCATAGCTGAATTCCCCTGCCCCCGCAAGAGGATATTGCCTACCATACCTCGACCTACATCACCGTTTGCCATCAAGAAATACACAAAACATAGGGAATGGACTCCTACATCTAAGTTTTATTTTACTGAAAAGCAAAGAAGTCTAAGCCAGTCATTAGAAACACAATTCTTTCAATTCTGAACAAAATAGCACAAAATTTCCATTCCTTCCAGTACGGAACATGGAATCTCTGATAGTTCTTTCATTACAAAACTAAGTGCTTTGGTGTAAACATAGGAGTCATTGATGATGATGATGATGATGATGATGATGGTAAAATGTTTAAAAGCTTTCTGATTCTTACAGATAAGCAAAGCTTATCCCCTATGCTTTACAAAGGCAAAAAAGACAAGAAAATTCCCACATACGTGAAAAGAACTTGAAAGAGGTTCCATTAGCTTTAATGAGAAAGAAGACTTTAAAAGGGGAAAGTTCATGAATCAAGAATTTTGAGCATTCAGGGCAAAGCCATCGGTGACATTTTAGATGGAATCCTCTACTGCAGAGCTGTGACAGCCACCCACCTCTAAAAAGTAAAACTTACCACATAACTGGGAGACCCGCTCTGCTTGGACACAGCCGCTTGGTACTTAGCAAGCCTATCCTTGATGGATGTTTCTGAAAAACGAGGTATTTCTAAATTTCTCCTGTTCTCTGTTTTCTCCGGGTTCGAAACTGCAGAGGCAAAAAAGCAAATTATCTAGAACCATGTTTTCCAAACTTGGCAGATATAAGATGTATGGATTTCAACTCCCAGAATTCCCCAGACAGCATGCTTAAAAGTTTGAAAAACACTGATCTTCTAGAATAAACATAGACGGCTGCTGTTATTGAGATACATTGTAAGAGATCAAAACTTCACTCAACAGCCATTTAATAACCCAGGTAGCCAAAGGGCATGAATTCATTCCAACTCCATAACCAAAGCAAAAAGAGTCTACCTTAAAGAATGAACTTTGCCTTGTTTAAAGATTCCATTGCTCTCTTTGCTAATTTAAAGCTAAATTACAGGCAACAGCATCAGACCTGGAGGAGAGTATTTCAAGAGCTACACTTTGCAAAACAAGAAGTTGACGAAAAAGTAACAAAAGTGTAGGTTGGGGAAATAGATGCTTATGCTTTTGGCTCCTCCCCAAAAAGTACTTCCCTATGCCCGTTTGAGAAACTGATGAGTTTATTGCTGAACTTATATATGAATTAATATTTCATATAAGATGGAGCACTTTGTACTTATTTTGTATATACAATCAATATTCTGACCTCTTTGTCTCATGTACAATCCCTGATAAGATCAACTGCAACTTTCTTCAGTACACACAATATGGCCATTTTTATTAATTATGTAAAAATTAATAACAGGATATGGATTGTTTATGAAGATTGAATATGTGGCCATTTTTTAAAAAGTGCATAGAGGTAGTCCTTGACTTATAACAATTGGGACTGGAATTTCAGTCATTAAGTGAGTCATTTCATAATGGACCTGATTTTATGACCATTTTTACTGTGTTCATTAAGCAAATCATGTGGTTAAACCAATCACATGGCTGTTAAGCAAATCCAGCTTCCCCCATTGACTTTGCATGTCAGAAACTGTCTGGGAAGGTCACAAATTGTCATCATGTGACCACAAGATGTTGAAACCCTCATAAATGGGAGCCAAATTTTGGTGACATGACTATGAGGGTGGGGCTAACGACATAATTTTGAGGACAAGTCATAAGTCACTTTTCCAGCGCCACTGTTAACTTCAAACCATTGTTAAACAAGTGATAAATCAACAACTACCCAAACATAACTCTTGCATATTATAATAATCAGACACACAGTTTCAATATATTAGCAATATATAAGCATTTATCTTACATTTCTCTTTTAGCTTTCATATAAAATAATTAGATATATTTGCATTTTAAGCTGTTTTAATATTTTGAGTTCTGAAATGCCCTTCCTCTTTATTAAAGGGATAAATACCGGGCACGCCATTGCATGTATAGGAGTTATCCCAACTATACTGAACATTGCTTACATGAAGAACTGTGGCTTCTTTCTCCATGAGGTAAGTCGAGGTCCTCTGAAAAGAAATGGCTCTCTGAGATCATCCTACCCTCAGCAGCTCTGCTATGGTCGTGAACAACCTGCTTTAAAAAGGAAAGATGTTCTGCTTATTATTTGATTAGTGGTCCAATGAAGAGGAAGAAATAGGTAAGCAGCAGCAAGAAAGATCAGTCCAACAACATCCACGCAGCAATCCAAGATGTTCTTTCTCTCTCAATGAAGTGTAAATGTATGGTGAAAGCTAAGAATTTATTCAAGCTGGTAAACATTAATTTAGTTAGGTTAACTCCATTAATTTTATGTGAAATTCCAGGTGCTTGAAAGGTATTAGACCCAAACAAACGAAGATATGTCAGGAGGTTTGGCCTGAGGTTGGCACTGTGTCATAATGGGCTTTTATTAGGGAACCCTTAGAAGAAATAGTCTATAAATCAGGTTTTAACTTTCACTATTTATTAAAGGAGGCAATTACATTTTAGGCATTTTTGTGTCCAATGGCAGGAACACATTTGCAGTGTGAAAGTTCTATTTTAAGAAATAAGATTAAATATATCCTGGCTCAAAATTCTTTATTTATAAGTAATGTTGGTTGTTAAGAAACAAACAGTCCCACAAGTACATTTATCCAAATTCAGAGATTTCTGGATAAAAGCTGCAAATGGAACCCCAGGTTAGCATACACAGTATATTTTTAAATTCCTATTTTGACCCTTTAGCAGAAAATACAGCAATTTCATCTGACATTCAATGTTACTAAAAAAGTTGTATAATTTAGATGTAGTGAAAAAAGGCTCAAATACACACAGACATACATATACATACTTCCCAACATCACCTCCTTTACACACAGCACACAATGATCTTAGTGAAGATAACCACATGACAATAAATAGCAGAGGGATCATTTCAATTCTAACAAAAAACCGAATGAATCCTTGGGCCAAAAATGATCAACAGACTAATCAACAAAGCCTTTGAGCAAATCCATCAGTGAGAGATGTTTTATTTCAGAAGCACTTTTCCAGTAATAGAAAACATGGGGGGAGGAATCAAAATAATTTCTTTTCAAATTTAGAGATGGTTCTTGTTAAGCTTCATATTGCTACACTTAATCGAAACAGAAATTTCAGTGATAAAGTACATTTTTTAAAAAGTGCAGAGAGAAGTCAAATAGATTCAGTTTCATTAACAATGAAAGCTAAGGGGCTGCTCTAATTTCTCAGGATACGATTCTCCTCTTCTTATTAAGATGCTGTCAGCAGACAAGAATTTATCTGGACCTGCATTTTTCTACATTCAAGAAGGGAAGGATTAGGCCAGAGGTAGGCCTAATTGACCCTATTATTGTCAGAAACAGCAGAAAGGATACAGGAGACAGATGTGCTGACTTCAAACTAATTTTACTCAAAGAATTGCTTGTGGATTAAAGTCAAGATGTTTATGGCTTTTGTTTTTCTTGTCACCCTTAGTTTAAGAAAAAGCAAGTCTGAAAATTTGGAACAGGAAAAAAGGAAAAAAATATTGAAAGGGCAATTTCTTTCTATAAATGTATTGAGGAACTATTAAGATGGGCGTCAACTTCCATGGCTCTTCCACTTTTACCACAGTTTTTCTAAAACTGTTACTTACAATCTAATAATTTTTTCTTCAATACTGTAGTTACAGCCAAGTCCTGTCACATCTAGAATTCTAAAATACAGGCCCAATGTTGCTCACTCACATAATTGAAAGGATGTGACGTCGTATTTTTAAAGTAAAGCAGATTTCTGCTTGATTATGCTAAGGTAGGAGTCAGTCTAGATCAGGGGTGTCAAACTGCCGGCCCCTGGGCCCGGATGCATCATAATGAAACCGCGCCCACCCCATTGCCAGCAATAGCAAAAAAGTCGTGATATGTCGCAACACGTCACATGACGTTGCGAGTTTGACACCCCTGGTCTAGATGTTTAAAGTAGCTGCTCTTATTTCCTGGAACAATCCAACTAAATCTACACAGAACCCACTTAGCCCTTAATTAAATTCTGGGGAAAGGAAAAACAAAGCTACATTATACAGTTTTAAGAATTGCCTGTCCTTAACAAAGCTATATGGGACGGTGTGGAAGAATTTATGCATTGGTTGTAAAAGATGTGTGTCATTGCCAAAAGGATAGCCATACTGCTAAACCATCCTTTGTTTTGTGTAATATCTAAACTATCATAATTGTCCTCCCCATAGAGAAGACCTCCCAGGTGGCATGATCCACTTTAATTCAAAAGGCTAAAAAAAGATTACTATGCAGTCATCTTTAGAATGATTGCATCTATAATGCCAATTGACTGTGAGATATAAACTGCTTTAACTTCCAAAAAATACATTAACAATCAATTCTCAGCTCAAATATAAATCCAGATTATTTTAAAGAACTCCACAAGATTTTGTCGTTCTTTTAATCCTATGTATCAGAGGATTTCATTGGTATTTCAGTGCCAATTATTTTGCATTAAAAGGTCACCTGTTAACAGATAGGACTGAGTGTAGATATGTTAATTTTTATTATAATAAGATATTATATCTTTGACATTTTAGAACTCAATACTTTTTAAAGGAGATTTTGACAGATGGATGAAAGCATGGAGTGGTAAGAGGTAGCATAATCAAGCAAAACAATTTCCTAAAATATCTTTGCATTAACTGTCCTAGTCTACTTTGCAGAAAACACACATTGGGGCATGAGACTGAACTTGCATTCTCTTCAAAATATTTTTCTAATATTATTCTAATACTTTGATTAAAAAACTCCACTATAGACATGTGTTATTTACATATGCTCAGATGTAGCACTATGCTGCATATCTGCTAAACGGGATTGGAAGCTGAATCAATAGAGATCTGCATTCCACTCTTCAGTGTGCTAAAACCAGTTTGCATACTCTACAAGCAGTGTAACTTTGCAAATATATTTGGGGGGCATCTAGAAGAGGAAGTCTGTTTAAGTCTGTAATTATTCTGAATCCAGGATTTCTTTTTAAATCCCAATGACTAACACTGAATTAATTCCAGTTTATGAAATCTTTGTAAAGCCATTCTCTTTCATGATCACTGCTCAACGTCTTCACCAATTTATTCTATATTCTAGATAATTATCTTGTTAATGGCCAAAGTCCTCAAAAAGTCAGTGCCTGGAAAGAACTACTGGAGCTGGAAGCCTTGTCAGTATCTCTTCTGTCATTATTCTCAAAAATCAGCCTGTTTCACAGCTGAAATGAATTAAAATGGGATTCTGACAATTTCCAAAGCAATGAAGTATTCACTACCAATCTCAAGAACCGCCTATGTGCCATATTGTTATTGAAATGGACCACATATATTCTTTATTCTAGGCACTTTTCAGCACAGCCTTTGCCAACTTAATATCCTTCCAATTTGTTGGCTTTCTAATCTCATAATTGCTGCTGCATTGTGCTTAGCACAAGACATGATCACTTATCTCATAATTAATGCAACTCATTTGGAGTTACTGCGTTGGGCATAATGTTGATAATACATTCTAAACTTAAAACCCTCTGGATGCATGTAGTCCCTTATGGATATTAACTATCTCAGATTCTATTATTTAAGAACAATCCTTAGTATAAGATATACAACGGCATATAAACATTTTATTACTGCAAAGTTGGTACTAATATAGCAAAATGTAGTTTAAAAGTACGTGAGTGAACCAGAAAGATAAACTTTATCTAGATCTTTGAGTTTGAACAACAATCAGGGTATATTAGGATTACCAAAATGCATAAGAAACAAAAGGGGGGGAGGAGTGGGAGGTACAATCAATGGGTAAGATGTGTGAATACACAAAGACTTTGAAGGCATTCTCTAAATACCAGGGTCAGCAACTTGGGTCCTGCAAAGACTTTAAGTAACTCTACTCAGCTTGCCAGGAGTTCGATCCTGAATGGCTCAAGGTTGATTCAGCATCCCATCCTTCCAAGAAGTTGGTAAAATGAGGACCCAGATTGTTGGGGGCAATAGGCTGACTCTGTAAACTGCTTAGAGGGGGTTGTAAAGCACAAGTCTTAACCACAAGGCTTAAGACTTGAGGGTCCCTCAAGCCCAATGTTCCACAAGACTTTTTAAATTATTCTTTTAATAGAAGAAAGCTACCATGCTCTAACAACTTTTAACAAAGCATTTATAGCAATGCCTTTGTTCTGCACAAAGGTCTAAATGGGCAAGCAGAACGCATCCTGCAAAGCACATTTGCCTTCTGAGATATTGTATTTTAATAACAGTGGTGGCACAGTGGTTAGAAGGCAGTATTGTAGGCTAATTCTGCTCACACTGCCAGGAGTTTGATCCTGACTGGCTCAAGGTTGACTCAACCTTCCATCCTTCCGGGGTTGGTAAAATGAGGACCCAGATTGTTGGGGGCCATAGGCTGACTCTGTAAACCACTTAGAGAGGGCTATAAAGCACTGTGAAGTGGTATATATATATATATATATATCTAAGTGCTACTGCTATTTTGTTACTTGACTGTTTTTTATAGTCATTTTGCAAATCAGCAAGCTTTTCATGGAGGTCATTTTTTTTAACAAAGAGTCTCAAACAATTTGGTCTCAAAATTTTTACACACATTCATTAACCACAAAGAATGCCCATCCCTGCTACACATATGTAGTAAGTAGTGCCAATGACATAAAATATGTCCTTGCATAAAAAAATCTCCCTAATGATCCTTATCGTATGGCAGAGGATAATTAATACAGCATGATCTACAGCAAGGTATAATCTCTGCCCATCAGAATTTTCTTTATTCTATAACAGTCCTTGGAAAAGGCAAGCTGATTAAGATAATGATTGCTCCAACATTATCGAGTGCATTTTCCACAAGTAGGGCTGGATCTCCAGATGACACCAATCACTGACTGCAATTCACCAGCTCTCACTGCAATGCCTTTCCAATGACAAACTTTTGAAGAAAGACCACATTGTTTATTAGGGCTGTGCATGCTTCAAAAATCACTTGAAAGCATTGCACAAAGCCCACCACATAACTGTACAAGACCAAAATGCCACTGCTTTAAGGAATATGCTCATTAAAATTAATGCAACTAGAAATCTGCTTTAAGAAATAGTACAAAGGGGCTTGGCCTTGGGCAAGGTCCAAAGCACTTCTTTTGAAACATTTTCAAAAGCTGCAGGCACAGCCATATTGTTTGTGTCTTCAAATAAGTTATTAGGCAAAGGAAATGACGTTATCATAAAGCACATAGCACACAATTCTACTAGTCTTTCCTTCACTGCTGCATTTAATAGTCAACCACTATAATATTTAAAATGCAACAATACTAACTTGAATCTGGAGATATCTAGTGTGAGCAAAAAGGCATTTCTATTTGCATAAGGCAGCCAATCAAGTTCTTTCAATTCCTACTATTGTCTGTATTCTCTATTATGCAATTTCAGAGAAGCTCCTGAACTTTAAAAAGAACTTAACAGGAACATATGGGAGAAAAAGCCCTCATTTTGTATCAAATCTCTGTTCATCTCTATATCCAAACCAATATGTTTTGACAGTTTATATACCCCTTCTGCATTTATCATCAAAATGGTTTTTTTTAAAAAAAACCTTAAATAGAAGAATATTGGGGGGGGGACTGTTGTTGTCTTCAAAACATTTAAACCACATTTTGTTTGCAGTTTTCAACAAGATAAAGATGTTTACTTCTTACTGCTGTGCATTGATGTTATAGTTCAGTGATGGCGAATCTTTTAGAGACCGAGTGTCCAAACTGCAACCCAAAACTCACTTATTTATCGCCGGGTGCCAGGTGGGCGTGGTCACTGGATGGGCGTGGCTGTGGTCATGGCAGACTGGGTGGGTGTGGTCACCTCAATGTTGCTCGTGGGGAGGGACGCCTGTGGGGGCCAGGCAGGGTTGGGGGAGATCCAGGGGGTCTCTGGCAGGTGGGACGGTGGGCAGGAGGCTCGTCCTGAGGGGTGAGGCGAGGTAAGGCGAGGCAGGGACCAGGGTGGCTGCTGCCTGACACCATTGGTCCCCGCACACAGAGGCTAGTGAGCACATGGGGGCCGACAGTGTCCCTCGACCGGGCCAGCAGTTCAGAGAAGCCGCCTCTGAGCTGGATGGCCGGTCGACAGCTGAGGAGGCGATGCAGGGGATTGTGCCTGGGAAAAGGAGAGGATGCGAGGCCAGGAGGGATGGGACGGGGGGAGGGAAACTAGCCATGCTGGGATGCATCCTAACCTTGAGTTAGTAGGGGGCTGGTTGAAGAAGGATGGTTGCCATCTCCAGGGCATGGTGGGTGTGCCCACAGAGAGGGCTCTGAATGCCGCCTCTGGCACACGTGCCATAGGTTCGCCACCACTGTTATAGTTATTCAACAATCCAATCATCACATTACGCTTATCTTTCTTTTGAACAATCAATTATCTACTTACTTCTCCTCCCTTGGCCCCAATTTTTCCCTAGTGACTTCTGCTAAGTTGTCCAACCAATTCTCGCTCCTGGAAGTTCATTCTAAATCTATCATTTCAACTTATTTTAAAGAGAATAATTATAACTCAATAGCAGTCATATCCTAGTTATAAGATCAGGTAAGATTTATCACAGCCTATTCTTATTACAGAATTCTTATTATGTATTAATCCTGGACTAAACAAAACTTATCATAATGAGGCACTTCCTGTCCTTTTCTTACTGCTACCTTCTGCTGCTAGATTCTACTGCTAGAATCTACTGCTAGATTCTCCTCTATCTATATCCCAATTGCTCAGTTCACATCCCTCCCTTCTATTTGTTTGGTCTCATGATCTGCAGTTTGCAGGAGTAGCTGCACATGAGGTAAGAGGACATGCTTAATAGGCTTAAATCCATTGACAGAGACAGAGAGATCAGTATAATGCTGTCATCTGCTCCCAGATATTGGGTAACCTAATACATAACACACATATGCAATTATATATGTATTCTAGTGGCTTCTGAACATAACAGGTTGGTACACTCAGGACACATCAGGCATATGAATCAATGAAAACTGCATTATATATTTTATTCCAATCCTGATCTGAAGTTTCCAGAGCCTTGTAGTAAACTAATTCTGTCCATTGCACATATATTTCATAGGATTTTATACAAAATTGATTGAAGTTTTAGCTATAAGGAAGAGGAAGCAAAAAATATCTAAAGCACTTAGTTTACCATCATAACTTTTGTGCATCTGTGAAATCCAGATTTTGGCTTACTGCTGCTCTAACTTGTTTTCTATACTACTAATTTGTCAGTGATGCAAAACTACATAATAATTTCTATTAGGATATAACTTGTACAATGCAGAATTTGTATGACAGTTTTTTTTTTAAAAAAATGTAAACAATGATAAATATACATCTAAAAATAATGTCTTCAGGCTGAAACATTCTTTTTGCAAGATCATTTTTACCCAGCTAAGAATAGCTTTCTAATTATAAAGAGTATGAATTTTTTTCTCTCTGGGCCAGTTTCCTTTCATAACTGAAAGACTTTGTATACCTGGAAAACTTGCAGATTCCTACGGTAGCATGTTTAATTGACTTTAAATTTGGTCTAGAACCAGTACAGGCAACACCTACACTAAGTTCTGAAACATGCTTAAGGTGAATAAGCTATGTCTACAGATCTTGGGATAGCTGTACACACCCAGCTATTTCATCCTTGTTATGTTCAGATGTAATTGGACCACTCAATCAGCATTGCAGGCTGTATCTCGTTAAGGTAAGATAAACTGCTCCTGTGGCAACCTAGATTTGGAGATCTAATTTACAAAATTTAGCTTGACACCAAACTAATTCACCTTTTCAAAGCCCTGAGGAGTTTTAAATCACAACTATATCTGTTTATATTCTAGCATATACTTGGAACACATTACAAGGGATTAAACTGACGGAAACTATGATGAAACTGGGAAAAGCCAACCAAAGATTACTTCACGTCACTACCATATGCAACTCATTTTCTTGTTACTCAATTTGCAATTTTCCCCAGAGATAGAGTCTGTAGTCCACATGCTGGATCAGATTTCATGAGTACTTGTAGGAAAATGCAAGGCCCATGAATTTGCAAGTCAAAACTGGTGAAGACAGGCATTCTCCGAACTTTCTTCCTGTGAGAAGATTCAGCAGCAGACAGAAACATTTGCCAGGATGCAGACAGAGAAAAGTTTAAAAATCGTAGCTTCAAACATTAGTTTCCACAACTCAAAAAAATATATCAATGAACGGTTTTTCTCCAATCACAATACACACACACACACACAAATTCCCCAGGTTCTTTTCACAATTACATGCATGCACAGTTCACAATTTATTTGGAGGCTTCAACAGGGCCAACACCCCAATGAGGCTAACCTTAGTTAATTAGGTTTCTTTTCGCAACAGCTATTGGCATTCTAAAAATCTGCATTCTGCCACACAAACTCTTCTCCTTTGAGCGAGAATTACTGTGCTATCTGCATGGGGGATTTTTGACAACAGGACAAATAAAGATACTAGTCACCCCTTTGCAATTTGTTTTTTCAAGAGCCAGGGAGAATTGAAGCAAATCGTTCCTTACCTTTGTTTGAACTGCATCCCCCCTCTCAAACATCATCTTTAGTTTGCTTAGAGGAACATTAAACTTCTCTATTTTCCCTGACGATTCTGAGATTTCACTGAGATTCTCCAGCTTTCCTATGTCTTGTCTGGATTCTCTAAGACAATTTTCCATTTCCCCACTTTGAGATGAATGGGTTTTATCCTCTTCGCTGCCAACACTGGGATATCTGAACCGGCCAAACACTCTGGAAGAGGACTGAAGTCTCACTCTTGGACTAATCCCTGAGGTTTTGTTAATTTCTGCTAGGGAAGCAGAGCCGCTTTCAGTTCCACCACCAGGGCTGACAGCCTTCTGCCTAACCTCAGCACGGCGGCTTTCCACAGCTTCCTTCCGGACTTCCGTCCCCAAGCTTGGATTTTCCCACTTCTTCTTCAAGATGCTGAGGTTCCCCCTTTTAAAATGAGGGGGAAGTGTGTCAATGCTCTAAAAAAATGAACAAGAAAGTGAGACCGGTTATAAAAGTTGTCCCGAAGTTCTTTCTCCAGGGAAGAAAGGAAGTTAAACGCTGAGCACACGCAGTTTCAGACAGCTGTGAATAGTTAGAACTGTGCCACATGGAGCAAGGCTGGATCCAGGGTAAGGAGGGGAGAGGGGAGGGAAAAAGAAAAAGAAGCTGAAGCAGGAAGTGAGAAAGCAGGATGGCCTTATATGGAAGCAAGGGACTCCACTGAAGGAGAGAGCTAGAACCAAGCCTTTTTGCCTCAACATTCGGCACAAAGGAAGGAGAGAACAAAAGCCCACCTTCTCCCAGGCTGCTTCCAGAATAGGTGGGAAGCCATATGAGATGGCTACTGTCAAAAGAAGCCCTGCTCCCCATCTGCTCCACAGGATGACAAAGAGGACCCAACAGCAAGTTTAAAAAAAAATATATGGAGGCTTATCTTTCAAAGAACCTGTCACTTTTTTATAAGCGTTCATTGATAATATTTCGGTAATTTTCTTCCTAACTGTGCCAGCCATTAATTTTATTTCTTTTTACCTATTTATTAAGGGTTGGTCACACACTTACAGGGATTGTGATTTGGACCCCCGATTAAATGATTTAAAATAGAAGGGTTCTAAAAGATTTAAGGTACACCTGGAAAACATTGTGCCATTCCTGTTTAACACAAGCATTTTACTTACTTAACGGGGCAACTCCTCTGCCCAACTTTTTCTAAGCAAGCCATTCATAGCAGTTGGCAAGATCCAGCTAAAATATGGAAAGGGACTGCAAAGCTTTAGGTTATTAAAACAGGATAAGCGACTATTCTGGGATTACTTCTCTCTGTTATTCTTGGGGCCACGTGTGAGTTCCACCTTGCAAATCAGTGAGAAGAAAACATAACTTTCAGAAATAATCAGTTTTCTGTCCCATTTCAAGCAGGTTTAAATTTGCAGAGAGAAATAATAGTGCAAGATCAGGGAATCAGAAGTTTAAAAAAAAAATGAGGGGAGGGAGAGGTACAGAACCACATAAAACAATGTTGTCAATGCTTTTATAACAAAATCAGGTTCCAAAAAAGTATCTGGCATATACAGTACAGCACACTGTGACTCATATTGGACACTATTTGAATTCGTCTTTGTTTTAACACCCCTATGCAAAGCTCACTTTTGTGGCCTGTGCTGACCTGACTCAGAGTTTACTATTCAATCCTGTATGTCAAAAGAATTATCAGCCAGACAGTGTTGCTACCTAACAGACACAGGTCCAAGAGTCAGCTCTTTAATACGGTGAGTCACACATTAGACAAGGAATGCTAAAAGGAAAGGGGAAAAAAAGCCAAGTTTGATAACAATCAAAAGCAGGACAGAGAGTTCTCAAGCTCAGCAGAACAAAACTTCATCTAACACAGAGAATAATTAGTTCCAGCACACAAAAATACTTAGTATGGTTGGAAGGTTATGCTGAGCAGACAGAACAGAATCAGAAGCCTGGATAAGGTCAAACATTAGCAAAAGCTGTATCCACATTCAGTGCCCTAGATTAGATAATAGAGGCCAAAATCAGCATATTTAATCAGCAATCTGTTTAAATTCAGAGCTATTTAAATGAAACCACTTCAGTGAACATAGTAGTGGGGAAGTTACCGAGGCCATTCTAATTTCACTTGTGCAATACAGAGAAACTCCCAGGACTGAAGTTAATAACCAAAGGATCTGTTATGGTCTAATCTCCCTTCTTCATTTGTGTAATTTTTACCAGTGTTGCAGACGTTGTCATCTTCCATTTGTAGCCTTTTTCAGGTTTTTCCCTTGTGCTTCCACCTTTTTTCTTTACCACCACAAAGATGGAATATCTGTATATATTTTTTTTGAATGATATGATGGTAGCTTTCTATATGTTCCATCCCTTATATTGGTAGTCCTCGACTTACAACAGTTCATTTAGTGACTGTTTGAAGTTACAATGGCACTGAAAAAAGTGACATATGACTGTTTTTCAAACCGTTGTAGCATATCCCCATGGTCATGTGATCAGACGCTTGGCAACTGACTCGTATTTTTGACGGATGTGGTGTCCTGGGATCACGTGATCACCTTTTGTGGCCTTCTGACAATGTCAATGGGGAAGCCAGATTCACTTAACAAACATGTTACTAACTTAACAGCTGCAGCGATTCATTTAACCACTGTGGCGAGAAAGATCATAAAATGGGGCAAAATTCACTTAACTGTCTTGTTTAGCAATAGAAATTTTGGGCTCAACTGTGGTCGTAAGTCAAGGACTTCCTGTAGTCAACTCTGTCTTAAGTTATTTTCTCCATTTTCCTCTGGTTGTAGAGGTTTTAGCTTCTTCCTGTACCTTTTCTAGGTGTCTCTCAAACCAAGAGAACTGACTGAGGGAGAGAACTCACTGCCTGCAGAGCAGGGATGTTCTTTGCCCTGCTGCTCCTCCCCCTTTCCCTTCCACCATTAATTCAAAATTTTGCATCTGAAGATTTTGGTGAGACGATCAGCCCAGAAATATGACCGCTTTTTCCTGTTTCTAAAATGTTGAGTCCCTGTGACGATGCAAAGCAGATAAGTTCACACTAATTGCCTGACTTCATAATCGGGGGTTTTCAGGTGCAAGTTGTTTTGATGTATGCCTAGGGCAGTGGTGGCGAACCTATGGCACGCGTGCCAGAGGCGGCACTTGGAGCCCTCTCTGTGGGCACGTGCACCATTGCCCCAGCCCCGCCTCCCCCAACAGCCCCCTCCTCACCAGCAGCCCCCCTGGAGGAGAGTCACCCCCGGGCGCAGCCCGCACGGAGCAGCACAGCCAAGGACATAGCCGGGCAGCAGGGACAAGACTCCGCCCTTGCGCCCCATAGCGTGCAGATGATGCTGTGGGCGTGGGTGGAGGGCATGACTGCCATGGTGCTGCAGGGCTGCCTGGGTGATCTGCGGTGGGCCATGGAGGCGGTGTGTGGGTGGGCGAGAAAGGGGGCGGGCGGGGGCAGAGCAGGTAGGGCGGGAGGTGGAGTAGGGACAGGGGGGCGGTTTTTGGGCACTCAGTCTCTAAAAGGTTCGCCATCACTGGCCTAGGGGCTCCTATCTGTGGACAGGGAAATACAATTTGAAGGCAGTGAATGCTGGTCCAAAAATGGCAATATATTCTGCCTTGTGCTTCAAAAGGTGATTTAAGTTCTCACTGCACAAAATTCTTGACTCACCCTGATTCCCAGCTCCTGGGAATGCACTCTGCAGTAGCAGAAATTTGGAAGGCCAGATGTTTGCTACAGGGAAGACAGGGAAATGTTACTGATTTGCTTATACAGTATCTGTGAAGAAGGTATTTATAGTGGACCCCAAAACAAGACAAGACAGTTAATAGTAAGTGAATACTGATTGGCTGACAATTCGTTATGTTAAACTAGGGGTCCCCAACTCCCAGTCCGTGGACCAGCACCGGTCCGCAGCATGCACAAATAAGCAAAGTCCCATTCGTGGGATGCAGGCAACACATGAAACCATGCCTCCTCCAGTCCACGGAAAAAGCTCTCTCCATGGAATTGGTCCCTGGTCCCTGGTGCCCAAAAGGTTTGGGGCCGCTATGTTAAACTATAACTAGTCAGTATTGGTATTCTGACTACAACTGGCACTGAAGTTTCTGCTCACAGAATCAAACTTTGGAACCAAAATATAATATAAATTAGAAAATGAAGCTAAAATCCTCCTGGCATGTTTTATTCCCAGAAATAGAACCAGGCATATATCTGCATTAGGAAGATTATCTGTCACCAAGGCCATTTTCCCAATGGCTGGTTAAAGTATTATCCATAAGTTATTAACTTGGTTGAATATTTGCTACACCTAGTGCTGTTTCTTTTCTTACCTCTGTTGCCATTAAATGGTCATTTATAGTGCACAGGGCAAGTTGAGAAAAAGGAATGCATAATTCCTTGGCTTTTGTTTTCCTTCCTTCCCACCAAACAGCAGGAGCCACAGGGAAAATACCTTCCCCCCCCCATTTCTCTCCTTAATGTAATATGAGAGTTGGGGAGGAGGCAAGCTCTGACAGATGGCTACTCCAGCAGTTTGCCTTTAGTCAGAACTCCTTCCAGCTTAAGGCAAAGGGTTTAGGGGGGTGGGTTCAAAGAGAGCTAGGCTAACAGTTGAGTGGTACAGGATAGGAGCTGTGTGTTGAAGCCAAAGAGAAAGTTGGCTCTCCCGCTGCACCACACTGTCTCCCATTACCAGTTAGCTGTTAGTTAGGTTCCTAATTAGGCTCCCTTCAAATAGGAGTTTAAGTAAGTGGAGATGAGAAAGCAAGAGAGAATGAACAGGCTCTCTGCCTTCCCCTGTACTGCACAGACCTCCTGGTGCCAGTTGGGTGTCGTCTGGGCTGATCCCTCTTTTAAGTCAGATCTACAGACAATCTGGCCTTGGGAAGAGCTATGCCTGCAGCAGCCTAAAGTGGCCAATAGGTGCCAGGCTAATTCCACCCTCTAAGAAATCACCACCAGAATGCTTAGAGAACAATATCAGAGCGCACCTATGGTAAAGCTGCCATGGGTTATTGACTGCTTAAGAGGAAAACACAAGTTTAAAACAAGAATCACTAAGGATAACTTTAATTATGCTGCTTCCAGGAATATGTTGGGACATTATAATGACATGGCAACCCCCCCCCCCATATTTACCTATTTATATTGTCATGAGGAAAAAATAGGAAAAATTCTAAGCAGAATGACTTCACATCTACATAGATGAAAAGTACGAACTTTACATCCCAGAATAAAACTTGGGCTATCTTGTGCCACTGGAAGGCTGTTATAAAGCTTTCTTTTTTTGCAAATGTTTTTGCTATGTCAAATGTCCTATTCCCAAAATTTTGAGCTAATGATTAGAGAAGTGAATAGCCTGTACCTCAGGACAAATCAGAAGCAGCTTCAAATAGTCTTAAGGCCAGATCACTCTCCCAACTTTCTTCATGCTGGAGCAGGAGGCAAAGGAAGATGCTATTGTTCTCATTCTCCAACACCACATGCATGTCTGGATGTCTTTCCTTTCCGACATGCAGTGCAATATCTACAAAGGGATGTGCTATGCAGCATGAGCCTAGGCTTAGCACACTGGGCAAAACCCAGTCAATTGTGGTTTATTCAGTTAAAAATGTGTAAACAATCCATGGCTTTGTACAATATGTGAATTCAGCTACTGTGTCTTTATATTATTCTTGTGGGCTTCACTAGAAGGATATGTGTATAAAAGGCTTAAAAATTATTGCTTGCTTTTTATAGAACAAAAATAGAGACTGTGCTCAATTAATACACAGGTAAGGAGTGCAGGGTGGCTCAGGAGAGTGGGAGAGACCCTAGGACAGTGGTGGCGAACCTATGGCACGCGTGCCAGAGGCGGCACTCGGAGCCCTCTCTGTGGGCACGCGTGCCGTCGCCCTAGCCCCGCCTCCCACAAGCAGCCCCCTGGAGGAGAGTCGCCCCCGGGCGCGGCCTGCACAGAGTAGTACAGCCAAGGACGTAGCCAGGCAGACTTCGCCCTCACGCCCCAAAGCGTGCAGATGATGCTGTGGGGTGTGGGCGGAGGGCGTGGCTGCCATGGTGCTGCAGGGCTGCCTGGGCAATCTGCGGCAGGTCATGGAGGCGGTGTGTGGCCCTGCAGACAGGCGGGGCAGGGGGTGGAGCAGGCAGGGCAGAGCGGGGGGTGGTTTTTGGGCACTCGGTCTCTAAAAGGTTCCCCATCCCTGCCCTAGAAGGCTCCGTTCAGTACCTAAAAATCCTCTCTGCCAAAATCCAAGCAGGATGTTCAGCCACTGAGTAAAAAGACACTTGTATGTGGCCTGTACTGAGCCTCCTCCACCTGCCTGGAACATCCTCCACGCTTTACCTTACCAGGCTGCCACTCAGTTTTCTGTTTGGATTTCAGTTCCCTCTTGTCTCTGGGGGACGGCTGAAAGAGTTGCCTGCCAAAGGATTTCACCTCCTCTCTGTGCATGGAAGGAATCTGATTTCAGCTCTGTTTCTGCACCCTGCCAAAGGAGTTTAGCTCCCCTTAGCAGGAAGCTCTTTCAGAGAATCCCCAGACAAGAAGGAGTTTCTTGGTAAAGCGGAAGCCCCTTGTAGTCTTCCCTGCTGGCTTCCCCCACTGACTTTCTGCAGAGAAGGTTGCAAATGGCCATCACATAGTTGCGGGTGCTTGGCAGGCAATCATAAGTGCAGACAGATTGCCAAGAATCCAGATCACAATCACATGACTGTTCAATGTCTTGGGGTGGCAGGAAGTGCTTTATGGGCTGTAAAGCACCCTTTCTCAGACCATTGTAATTCTGGACTGTTGTTAAACAAACAGTTGTAATTCAAGGACTGCCCGTAGTAACAAAGGATTACAATATTCTGATCATATTAATTTGTAATTCTAGTCCTGGAATTTTCCAAGATGTGAGGGAGGGGGGAAGCTTAGGTGGGATTATGATGTTCCCATTTCAGAACTGAAGCTTTTAGTCTGAAATAGTATCTGATAACAAAAAATCTCTGAACAGCTGGAAAGTATTACTTGGAATAGCAAAGATGTTATTTTGGAAAGCAGTGGCATGTTAGCTTTAATTTTTTCTTCAGAACTGCTACTTTGACGAATAAAATATAGATAATCAAGAACCAAGATCGACCTTATTTACACAAATATAAGGAATCAGCTCCAAAACTAACATAAGCAAAGAGGCAGAATTATGCAGACACCTTTTCTCTAAATTTGAAAGTTAGCATTACAGCTACATAAAAACTGAACACAGCACCCTAATGTGCTTTGAATTTAGGACAAACAAGTTAGCGTCTCAGAAATTTGAGTGTCAGGAAACTTACTTGATTTTCTCATTAGTCAACCCTCGTGAAGACAGGAAACTGGGTCATAGCAAAGTCTAAACCGGGGTGGGGAACTGTGGCCCTTTTAACTGTGGACTTCAACTCCCAGAATTTCTGAGCTAGCATGGCTGGCTCAGGAATTCTGGGAGTTGAAGTCCACAAGTCATAAAAGTGCCACAGTTCCCCACCCCTGGTCTAAACTAAGGCCTAAGGCTAAGAACATTTCTCAGAGTCAGCATTGGAAGAGGAGACAGAGGAAATCTTTTGAGGAAAAGCAAGACTAACTGCTAGAGGGGATCAAAAAACTGAGATGTTATTAAGCTGTCATGCTACTACTGAATTCAAAACAATTTTAAAATACTTACACTTCTTTTTTTCTCTCCAGCGGCTTCCTCAGCTGCCTTCTGGTATCTTTACAGCAAAAGATAGAAAAAAAAATATTCCAACCACTAAACTTTTCAATGATATGTATACAAAATTTCAACAAACTAATTTTTTTAAAAAAATAGTAAGCTATAAGTAATTGATATCACAGTTTAGAACAGGAGTAGGCAACCTTGGCTCTTTTATGACTCGTGGACTTCAACTCCCAGAATTCCCGAGCCAGCTGGCTCAGGAATTCTGGGAGTTGAAGTCCACGAGTCATAAAAGAGCCAAAGTTGCCTACCCCTGGTTTAGAAGAAAAGAAGGTGAACAAAAAATATGATCTTATGAAAAAAACAAAACAGGAAAGTCCTATGCAAAACCAAACAAAATATGTATTTTAAAGTGCCACATGTGACAGATGTATCTTAATATAAACTTTTACCAGCTACAGATCATTTTGCAAAATGCAAAAGTACTAATTTCATGCAGCCAGATAAATCCATATGCAAACCCACAGAAAGAAAGGGATTGTAATCCAGCTGCACTAATACTTCATGCCTCTTTCTGATAAAGTAGGACAAAATCCAACAAGTTTATCCCACAATAAAAGTGATCCTTTAAAGATAAATAAAAATTGCATAACATTTTGCAGTAAAAGATTAACAAGGATATCCATTGCCCAATTGGTTTACACCATAGCATTAGCTATCTATAATTATTTAGTCTATTTAATTTTTGAAGCTTCTGGTGCTCCCAGAGGCCTCTGATGAGGAAGTATTGAAAGCCTTCAAGCAAGAAGATTATTTCAAGATGACTCTTTCCACGTTTACATACCAAGCAGCAATTGCAGAACAAGTTAAAACCAGCAGGTGAGATAATAGTAAACCTGAGGCGAGTCACTGCTCTTGAAAAGGCTGATCACCACACCCATGACTCAGGCTGATCTGATTGCCTTTGTCCTACACTTCGCAATTATGCCATCTCTTTAGCAGCCTCCAGATTCATATTCTATTACTAATTATAAATCTTTCTGCTTCCGAATAAAAAAAACAATATAGGGAAAAAAGTCAGAATACAACAGAGTTCAAGTTCCTTTCCTGGCAAAACAGATTAGATCAAAAGATGCCCAGAGAATATAGTCACTTGATACTCCAGTGAAATATGGAATGTAAATGGGGGTTCTTTAATGTGTCCCAATCTTATTCTTGGGCTAATGTAAGGAAGACTTTTTGAACTGCCTCAGGGTGCTACCCCTGTCAGAACAATTTTGCCCTACCTCTACCAAGCTTTTTCATGCGTATCAGCAACATAGGGTTGCGAAATCTCACTTCATCAAGATGGGATAATGGCAGCTGGCTTAGATTGCTTTAAGGGATCTTATACAATCATAACTGATCAGAAATGTTCTCAACAGCTATGACCCAGCATGCCTCCACAATCAGAAGGAATTTGCTTCCCGGAAATGTATTCATTACTTTGCACAAACGCTCCATTTCAAGAGTCCAGCAGTGAAATATTTAACACATAAAAATATGCATCAGCTTTCATCACCAAGTGCTCTTCAAATGTGTTGGGAATTCAAGTATTGCAGAACTTTGGAAATTGCAGGCCCAATGCAGCTAGAGCAGTGTTTCTCAAGCTTGGCAACTTAAAGATGTGTGGACTTCAATTAAAGCCTGAAAAACACTGCTCAAGAAAAACTAAGAGAAAGCTGAAACAGCATATCTGGAAGAGGAACACTCAATGCTACTCTATCAATTAAAAGTAGTACTCCAAAAACAAGCACAAAATTGAAATTTGGGGTTATTGTGGGAAACAAAACTTTGAGCTAAATAGCCTTCAGTCTGCTTCAGTTGAACTACTATTCAATTTCAATTATGTTCCACTCTTCCTCCAAGGAACATAAAGTTGCATAAATAGACCCAATTTCCAGGTTTATATGATCAAAACATCCCTGTAAATTAGTTGGAGAAATATTCCATAATGCCTCACTGATGACACTAGTTATGACCTGCCATTGGAGGCTTTTGGTCTAGAGACATGCCTACTACAGTTGCTGAGCAATGCTTTCTATGGCCTATTTGTCAGGTTTACATACTGCTTCAATCATGACAGAGAAGCATTATTTTTGACTTGGGCCATTCAAATCCATTATCTTGATGACTAAATAGCTACACTTGCTTCATTAGTTTCCTAGCTGTATTTGATGTTTTCTCATATATCGCTGAAATTTCTACCAAATGAATTAACGTAACATACATGAGAGCAGCTTTTCTTTTTTTCAGATGAATATGCCAGATTTTGATCTAGGATAGTAGCCTGGCCTCTCTGCTTTGTAAACCATAGTTTATGCCTCAGCATGTTATATAACCCACTTAATTGTGGAAACTATTGGTTCATTGAACAAATCAGAATCTAGCAATGTCTCTGTGAGCTGATGCAATCTTTGGCTGTAGAATCTGGATTTAAAACATTTTTAGTAAGAACTCCCAGATCAGCCTACTGTTTAACAACAACAACCCCATCTCTGTCTTCAAGTTTATTGTTAATTTTTTTTTAAATCTTACATCAATCCAGCCACTTTTTGCATCTGATGAACCAAGCTGCAATTCACAAAAGCTTATGCCTTTTGCTGCAACAGACAACGTGGCTCTCCTTCTACATAATTAAAAAGTAAACTCACCTTCAGATTATATTTAATTCCTGATGCCTTCACAGATGCACTCATGTAGGTAAACAATAAAGTATTTTGCTATGCCTTCTTATGGAATTTTTGGTTTTACTTCCTACTTTAGCTTACAACACTGGGATCCAAGGATTAACTAAGCCTGACACTGATTGGGTTTTAAAGGTCAGTCAGGGTGCTGCTAGCAGTACTTACAGTGGGAAGGGAAGGGCAGGAAAAGAAATGAGAAAAGGCAATACAAGTATAATCTGTTTTCTCTCTGACCCGGCTGCTGTTAGAATGATCAGATGAGGATCAGATGACCCATCCCTGCCCTGGAAGTTCTCACACGGTCTCACAGGGTACAGATAGCTGATCATTTACTGATCATGTGCAGTTATTATAGTGATGGGGGAAAAAATAACTTTACAACTAAAACTTGCATTTATGACCTTGGCCAGTCTGTAAAGCAAAAGAACCTGAACTACAATCGTAAGTACTTTGATGGTTTCACTTAGTGACCACTTTGCTTAGCAACCGACTCCCCAGTTCTAATTTTGACTACACCTATACAGAGTTTGGAGCCCTCATATACAGCCTCCACAGCCAATAATTGAAACAGCCAGGAGAAAAAGCAGCTCCTCGTTGTCTCCTGCTTTAGGAATAAATAAAGGCAAGGCTGTCTCCCTTACTGAAAACTACATTTATTATTTATTCCAGAAAAAGAGACTTGTAGGATTTTCCGCCTTTGATGCCAGAATAATTTGGCCAGTTCTGGCACCATAATCCTCAAATTTACAATTTTAAAAGGTAATTCTACTTTAGGCAGCATTTCACCTTGGACTGGATTAGTCTGTAGCTCAACTGAAGCAAATGCAGAAATTACTTAAGGATTTATATGCCACCCCTATAGGTGCACACTTTTGAGAGTAGCTTTTAATAATTAAAAACACTAGAAAAATGCAGTAACATTCTGTTAAAGTAACAAAACGTTGAACAGGAAAACATTTAGCAGGATATGTTTGACTGATTCAGTAGTTTCCTGTTGGAATAATAATTTTATAATATTGTAGAACAGAGCAAAATGTGGGTGGGGGCACCATGGGAACCAAATGGTGAAACAAATGTCAGTATGACTTGTTCCCATCCTTACAATCTGCACAAAATATGCTAGTTCTCACTACATTGCATCTTCTTAAACTTTCTTTCCGATGCTCTGAAAATATCTGTGATTAACCTTCTCTCCGCCTTCGTACTAATCTGCAGTCAACTCTTTTAATAAGCAAATTCAAAGCTAAAACATTTATACGCAGAAGTGACTTATTACACTAGCATTTTGGGTTTATCATTAACATGTCTTAATGGGGTTAATTTGTTCAAAACATAGTTTAATGGTATATATGAGCCAGCCATCTTCCTGTCAAATTATACAGTGATGGAACACTTTTTTTTTAATTTAAGGAAGGGACACATAATTTTAAACAAGACACTCTCTTGCAGCCATCCTGCAAGCTGATAGGGCCTAGCTCTAGAAATATTCTTGGAAATAAAAGTGATGCTGGAAGCTGTCAGTTGTCAGATACTAATTTCATTTTTTTAAAATTAAACTACATTCATTTTAAAAATCTATTGGGACAAAAAGCTTGGGGGGCACTGAAGAGGTATCTGGGTGGACATTGGAACTTCTGGAACTATCCTTGTAGGATCTTTTTGTCAAGAATTAAGAAATCAGTCCATCAATTACAGCAGCCTCTATATATGAATGCGCTTCCCCGCTGAAGCTGTTGGATGCTGAGGATATTCAGAGTGTGACCTTTGCTGGTCCATCTTGAACAAGTTCAGGGATAATCGGTTCTAATTTCAGCCTGTGGAGGAGGTGCTGCTATGCTAGTGGCAGGTAAAATTGCTGAAAGATTGGATTACAACAGTCAGGCCTTTTCAATTCTGTCCTGTTTTCTTTGGAAATTTTAAACTGAACTATGCTCACTTGAGCTCTCTTTGTCTCTCTCAAGAATTCAGGGAAGGCATTTCCTGAAAACACTTAAGGCAGAATATGCTGCCAATTGTGGCTCTTTCTTTCCTTGGTTACAGTGACGTTTTACTTTCCTAAGAACAAAAATACAGTTTTCTCAACTCCCTGCCTTTCTTTTTCTGCAAAGGAACATAATTGTCCAATACATAAGAAATGTAATTCAAAAACCTTATATTAACTCAAATTTAGTGTCCTGTGTAAACCAATAACCCAGAATTACAGATGTTGTGCCACCACAGAAATTGGAGCACAGACCAGATAGAAAGCAACAAAATACATCTGGCTAAAAACTATAGTTACACAGTGTAATCAAACATATATAAAGTGTAGCAAACTATGGTTTGATGGGGCATCTGAACTGAGCAGCCAAAATCTCCAAGGTACACTAGTTACCACCACCATATTCGACCCCTCAAAAACAGAGGCCAGCAGCTCAGAGAATCTGCATAATTCCAAGAAAAGATCCTTAAATCTAGGCCCATCATTCCATTTGTTCCTTATTAGCTCAAGCTTCCTCTATTTTCTTGAACCCTAGTATCTATTCATCACCTTTTAACTATATATCTAATAATAAAATTTTAAAAGAAAGCAAATTCCTGAAAAATACATAGCAAAATACTTTCCATTTTAAAGATTCATTCCTATACCAGGCTAATGATGATTCCATTAGCTAAGCCAGGGAATATGCAATGCAGTGCCAGTAGACCCAACATGTCAAACATTTTCCCTTGCTGATCCTGGCCTCAAGACATTAGGGGAATTTACACAAACAATAACAACAAAAACAATAAATGCTACAAAGAGCCAGATAGCGTTATCCTGATAGAAAATGTCTTGGGGGATGTCCATGTTTCTTTCCTAAGCATTCTTAGGAAATAAAAAGTATGGGTAATTTAATTTAATATTTTGTTTAAAAATGTGCCACTTGGCCAGAAAAAAAGAAAAGAAAAAAATAGTATTGGTTAAAGAGTATTCAGGGAAGGAGTAGTTGCTTACTGTGAGCTGAAATGAAAAGGATTTTGCTCTTTTGCCGATACACAAACACACATATTACTTTCTCAATCCCCTTCCGCACCTCCACTCCAAGGCTGAAAATTCCCATGAAAAAGCTCTGATATCTATCAATTTGCATCTAACATGGACATGCCTAATTACAACACAGTTTTGGAGTATTAATTGTAAAAAAGGACTAAAATTCTGTGTGTGAATGTATGCCTTCTCTATATTTACTAAATATCTTTAGAGAAATTGATATTGAGCACAAAGTGTTACTGCAGCTCAGCTCACTATTGCTGCGAGTTGGGAAAAAAACCTGATACATCAACTCTTAAAACATGGTAGTCTAAAGTAACGGCTATAGCAATATGTATCTGAAAAAATAACTTTTTTTTATAACAAGTTTTATTATTTTTTCAATTTTTACATCCAAGTAATTAGGAAGCAGCGTGGTGATAGGGTAATCAATAGTCCAATAACAAAATCATTCATATATATCTCAAGTTACATCATTAAAGGTTCCCTCTCTATTTCCCTTAATTATTATATCATATTCAAGTTAATACATTTCTAGATAAAGCTCAATCAATCAATACATTTATCAATAAAATTTTACTTATACATATCCAAGCCCTGTTTTTAAGTTTTACTTAATTCCAATTACCATATTCCAATTTAGCCTTTAATAACCATAATGTTTAAACTTCGGGTAACCCTAATTTCGCTCATTTCATTACAAGATAATTATTGTATCTAGAATACATATATTGTTCCGAAAATTACATTCTTACTTTATTTCACAAATATATTCTATTTCTCGTCCTGGTAGCTCCTCATTTACTAATAAAATATACAGTTAATTTTCATTTCCATTATAACTTTTTATCACTTAAATATGAGCCAGCAGTGTGCTGCAGCTGCCAAAAAGACCTTGTGTCACGACCCGACGTAATTGTCTCCCTATCTTAGTTCTAGTGCACTTCACAATTATGGTGAAATGTTACGGAACCATTCCGGTGTGAACCTTATGACGTAGGTCAAAACCAGTGGTGCTACATTTTTTCTACGACTCTGAGATCTTTCTCATGTCTCTTCTCGTTGTTTCTACTAATCCCCTGACCTCCGATTAGTATATAAGGAAAGGCTGCTGGAATTGACTATGTCTAGTTTAACAAAGAGAAGGACGAGGGGGGACATGATAGCAGTGTTCCAATATCTCAGGGGCTGCCACAAAGAAGAGGGAGTCAGGCTATTTTCCAAGGCGCCTGAAGGCAGGACAAGAAGCAACGGATGGAAACTAATCAAGGAGAGAAGCAACCTAGAACTAAGGAGAAACTTCCTGACAGTTAGAACAATTAACTAGTGGAACAACCTGCCTCCAGAAGCGGTGAATGCTCCAACACTGGAAGTTTTTAAGAAGAGATTGGACAGCCATTTGTCTGAGCAGGGGGTTGGACTAGATGACCTCCAAGGTCCCTTCCAACTATTATTATTATTATTATTATTATTATTATTATTATTATTATTATTATTATTATTATTATTATTATTATTATTATTATTATTATTATTATTATAACATCACAACCTGAAAATCCCAACAGAACTTACTTGGAAAACCTCTGTAGGAGAGCTGACGAGGTGTTCGCATTGACAAAAGACAATTCTTTGGCGGTTATCCTCAGAGAATGTGAAGCCCATTGCCTTCGGTTAAATGGAGATGGTTCCATTCTGAAATGCAGTAATGCCTATCGGAGAATGAAAATGACAAACTAATTTTTATATAGAAATACTCTCCATCCCATTGTCTTTGAGTGACAGTATTTCCCCACTTTTAAAAAGCCCTTTCATGCTAGACCCCAAGAAGAACAGAATATTTAACTTTCTTGTTTAAATTTTAAGAAACCATTCTCTCAGAAATATTTGTTTCTGATCCTCTAGATAGCATAGATTGCAACAGCCACAATTTCCAGCCAGTATTGCCCTCCTGGAAGTTATCAGTTTGGGAAAAGTTAATCTCGCTCATTCAAGCTACTCCATGCATCCAATAAAATAAGCTGCATCTCGTGAAAACAACTGCTATGAATAAAATTGTTAGTCTGAAAATATGTTACTAGACTTTCTGAATCCTAGATCAGTCTGCAAAACAATGTTTTTATAGTAAAATACGTTAATTCATTAGGTATGTTTTAATGACCCATATATCAGTACATTAATATCAATATATTGTCATTAATATACAATGCCAATAAGCTATAATGTCATGGTAGAGTGATCATGTGTGGCTATATATCATTATTTGGATGACTGGAGTATGTGAAACCAATTCAAAATAAGCAGTAGAAGCAAAAATATTTGTTCAGGAAATAGTCAGCTTACACATCATATAGACAATGACAACTCTAAAGAAAACACAGTGAGGTACAGAATATATCAGTCTCACAACAAAAGAAGGCTTTCAAAACAACAGATAGTTTCCATATAAAGGCAATGGCACTCCACTGGAAAGTACCAGGAAGTATGAGAAGGCACTTAAGATGCAATTTATCAAACTTTGGAAGGCTTTAACATGTAGGCGTACTTTGGAACTATCTCAGACTACCACAGTTGACATCTTGCCTTTGTTCTTCTGGAACATAAGGTTAGCCTGTCCATATAGACTTTGAGTTATACAGTTATGCATGGATGAGAAAATTCATAAGTGAAGAACTTGTACAGCTTATCACTGTTTGTGTCAGACCTGGGTATTTTTTTTAAGGAACATACAGCATTGAAGGTACTTTCCATCTTCAAAAGATCTTCAGCAAACACAATGGGTTTTTAAATATGCATCTACATAACCTGTCTTTCACCCTCATTCTCCTCACCCCATTCCAATTTAAATTCTACATCAGTCTAGCCACTCCATGTATCTTAAAGGATAAACTGCAGCTTACAAAACTTTTTAATAATGTTGGTTAGTTGGAAAATGTGCTACTAGTAGCCTGATTTTTTTCCCAACCTCAGTATAACATTCTTGGGTATAATTTTGCAATAAAACCTCTTTTCTGGTACTGGACTATCATCCATATAAGTAAGCAAAACGCATTAAAATGCCCTTTTCTGCATACCTTTAAAAATCAGCCTAAATACACAAAAAAGACTGCAGTTAAGAAACTTAAGAAAACCCATTATCAAAACTTCTTTGCAAGATTTACATAAAGGTTCATTATAAATAACATTTTAGTTTTCAAAGAAAGAAGTTCAAGGCAAAAAGTATAATGCAATACTTAAAACCAGAGCAACAGAATATATTTACCGGTAGTTCAGCCATTCTGCACTGCCAATAGTTGCTCTTCTGGAGTAATCTGTTACTAGCAAATTATTATAACTGCACAAAATTGTTATGGAAAATTGAAAAACCAGTTCTAAGGAGGCAGATTTTAGCAGGGCAGATATCATTGACTGCTCTCATTCTTTGTTTTGTCTTTCTTTCTACAACTCCTATCATCTTCTCAAGCTGAAAATTAGGATATGCTAACTTTACACCAACCTTATGAGATAGTGACAATGAAAAAACCCCCAGCAACTTATACATTTCCCCAAGTCCCTGTCATAGTTAAGCAGACAGTTATTTGAATAACAGTTGTCCTGTGTCCAAAGCATTCATTCCATCACATTGGCTAAATCCTGGAATTTAGGTGAAAAGGGGCGTTGTCTTACCTGAACGCCTTTTCTCAGCACGGAGATGGAGGATCCACAGAATGGGTGGAGACTGTATTCCTGCCCAATCAGATCAAGTCAGCCAAAGTTGTCACGCCCCGTCCTGGTTCCATTTCCCAGTCTTGACGCGAGNTCTATGTACCGTAGGTGGTCGTGATTTGGATGCTCCTTTAAGAAAAGAACGAATCAGTGGATGGTGTCCTAAGGAACCCACGGACTCGCAAGTGAGGACAGTAGAAAGAGCCGCCACCTGTCTGCGCAAGGTGTTGGGGGCCAGGCCCCTCTCCAGGCCGTCCAGCATAAATTCCAGAATATGGGGAATATTGAGCTGCAAGAGTGTCAAGTGACGCCTGGAACACCAAGCACAAAAGTTCTTCCACGTGGCCTCGTAAATGCGGTTGGTGGAAGGGCGGCGGGAAGCCTGGATAACCTCAATTACCTTCACTGAGCAAGACTGTTGTGACAAGTAGGAGCGCTCAAGTGCCAAACGGCTAACTGGAGCCATTGGGGATCCGGATGTATGATCAACCCCTGGCTGAGCGATATCCTGTCCGGGGGAATCCGCCATGGGTCTGAGATGGAGAGACTCATCAGGTCGGCGAACCAGGGTCTCCTTGGCCAATAAGGGGCTACCAACAGAATCTCCGCTTCCTCTCGGAGCAGTTTGCGTACCACTGCCGGGAGGAGAGGGAGAGGGGCAAATGCATAGAGCAGACCCCGGGGCCAAGCACTGCGGAGCGCATCCGTCTGTTCCGCCCCTTGAGACGGGAATCTGGAGAAGAACCGTGGCAGTTGGGCATTGGCCGGGGACGCAAACAGGTCCACCAGTGGCAGGCCAAAGCGGTGACATGCCTCCTTGAAGACCCTCGGGTGGAGTTTCCACTCTGAGTGGTCCACCGTCGTCCTGCTCAGTATGTCGGCCTGGGTATTGTCCTTCCCCGATATGTGATCGGCTGAGATGGAAGCCAGATTGTGTTCTGCCCAGGTTCCCAGTAACACAGATTCGTTGAGAAGAGATCGGGAACGAGTACCCCCCTGTCTGTTTACATGGGCTTTGGCCGTCACATTGTCCGTGAGGACTAACACGTGACGCCGTCGCACCAGATCGCGGAAGTGCCGTAGGGCTAGGTGTATAGCCC